>NW_027616871.1:0-177000 GCF_964187855.1 Myxine glutinosa | reverse complement strand
CGAACCATATTTAGTTTAACCCAGAGCAACAGTGGGTAACGAATCGATTATACAGGGCGCGCGAGATAGGGAGGGATATCCCTCAGGTAAGCTTCCTGAGTGGGAAGCAGGTAGACCCATATGTGGGAGATAGATAATAGGTGTTAAGTTACTCCGGCGTGAGAACTGCGTTTAAGGTTAGGGATCGGGGGGCGACCCAATCTTAGGACTACCAGGAGGGATTAACCCAAGAAGGTAGGAAAAATGGGTAATAGGAAAGGAAAGGAGGGAGAGCCTTTGAAGAACACTCCAGCGTTTTATATGAAAAGAGATTATGGGTATGCTGCTTTACAACCGAGCAAGACATGGGCTGTATTGACCAAGAGTTTGAATATGCCTTGGCCAGAGGAAGGGTCATTTGCAATAGACAGGTTAGATGTATTATATGGGGCTTTAAATGCCCTAGAGAAGAAGAAGAAGAGACTCCCACCTGATTCATGGAAGGTCTATAGTTGGTGGAAGGTGGAGGCCGTGAAGAGACAGGCAGCCTCCAAACAAGCGAGTTTGCGAGGAGAGTTGAGCAAATACCAGGATGAGCGCAAACAGGGTCCAAAAAAGCAGGGTAAACAGATGAAGGCGCTCGCAGCGCAGACAAGTCAGAGGCTAATGGTAGCCCGGATTAATTCCGATGAGAAGGAACAGGATGAGGAAGATGAAATCCCTGTTTCCTATTCCCCCCATGGTCCAGTCCCAGGATCTAAGGCACGTTCCCGACACCAGGGCGCTATAAGGGAAACAAATGGGAGACCCCCTAGAGTTCATAAGACCCCACAACCATCAGCCCCTCAAGTCGAGGACGATGGAGATAGCAGCACAGACACCCCGGGGTTTCCACCCCCGATAGGTCCAGGTCAGAAAGTTTACCCTTCACTAGTGGAGTATCAGGCACCAGTGCAACGTGCGATAGAAACAAAGGGAGTGTTCCCCATGCGATGCGTGGGAATAGACGCAAACGGCGTGGCAGTAAGGCAACGTGTGCCTTGGAAAGAATCTGATTTAACGGCCATGCAAAAGAGGGTTCAGGAAATGTTGATCGACCAACCTTTGGATATAGTAATATTGCTCCGTCACTGGATTACAGAGGATGCCCCAGATTGGAGAGATATTTGTCATTTGGGAGCATCTATATTGCCACCAAAGGTATGGGCAAAGGCTAAAACCCTTTCATTATGGCCAATAGATGACCCCATGGCTCGGGTGCCACCCATGACCGGAAACGATTGGGACATTTTGAAAAATTTTCTCCTGACCAACATTGGCAATGCGCTCGCACCACCTGGAGGGCCAGATTGGGGAAGAATTGGGAACATAAAACAGAAAGCAGGAGAGACTATCGGCGATTACCGAGAGAGAATAGAAAAAGCAATAGCTCGATGGGGCGGGTTAGGATTAATCCAAGTCGAGGACCTACCCGCTCCCCTGGTGAACAATTACCTAGTAGAAGGGCTTCGGCCCGCATTAAAAAAACAAGTGCATGCCGTCCTTTTCGGTTGGAAAGGAATGGGGACCAATGAATTATGTGCAAAACTCGAACAATGTCCGGGCTCCTCTTCGGAGGAAAAAAAGGAAATTAAAGAAGAAATGTTGCAGATGTTAGTAAGGGAAAATTTGGCCCAGCAACAAAAAACAAGAACAATGGGGAGCAAGAAGAAACAAAAGGGGGCAAAAATAATGGGAAGTGACAGTGAGAGTGAGTCAAGCGATAACGAGACACTCGGTCTGGCACTGCAGGCAGCTGTGATGCAAATACCCCGGGAACCACAAGGGCCTAGTGGGCCAGGGAATCAGACGTGGAAACAACCCCAACAACTTCAACAACCCCAGTGGGCTGCTCCACCATGTTCTGTGCTAGGTCCCCCGCCGGCCTATTGGCCACCACAAACACCCATGCCAGGATGGGCACCGCAATGGGGACCCTCAAATATGGGCTCCACCCCATGGGTTACCCCCAATTCGGGCATGCCATACGGGCCTTGTGCCCCAGTCCAACAAATGCCGAGGGGAGGGCAAGGGTGCCCACCCCCCTATAAAGGGGGGCGAAGGCTAAACCAACAAAACCAACAGGGAGGTCCAGGACAGGGACCCCCAGGGAGAGGGGCATGCTGTGTGGACAAATGGGCCACTGGAGACGGGATTGTCCAAATTGTCCAAGGGGACCACGAAGACCCCAGGGACAGCAAAGGCCGTCATATGGAAACGCCTATTGACGGGACGAATGCGGGCCGCCAAAGGAATGTCCATTGATAACAATGACCCCAGATGAGGAACCGACCTTGACGTTAGATGTAAATGGACAACCACTAAAATTCTTGGTGGATACCGGTGCGACTCGCAGTTGTATCAATAAGGGACAACTACCATGGTTGGCACGCATGGCGCATCAAAATGGCCATGTGTGCCATAGGGGGGTGATGAGGCAGGTCACTTCCACCTGGGCAGCACCAGGCCTTTCGACTGTGGTTACCATGGTCTGTCGCTCGTGCGCTATATGTCAACGGCATAATAGGGGGGCACCCCCCAGACGCCGCCACAACGTGGGTCACCCGGCTCCCGTCGGGCCGTTCTGTCATATCCAGTTCGATTTTTTCAATTTACCGCCTTGTATGTCCTTTAAGCATGTATTGGTAGTGGTGGACATGTTCACCAAGTGGGTGGAGGCCTACCCATGCGTCAGGGCTGACGCTATAACGGTGGCCAAGTGCCTTTTGCGGCACTTTATATGTCGATTCGGTGTCCCGCAGAAAGTGTCATCCGATCAGGGCGGGCACTTCACAGGTGACGTCATTAAAGCCGTGTTAAAGGCCTTGGGAGTGATACAGTCGTTCCACTGTGTTTACTGCCCGCAATCGGCGGGACTTGTAGAACGAACGAATGGCACACTGAAAGGTAAGTTGGCAAAGATTTGCGACGAGACAGGCCTCAAGTGGCCGGAGGCCCTTCCGCTAGCGTTAATGAGCGTGCGCTCCACTCCAGGGCGCACCACTGGTCTCTCTCCGCACGAGATATTAATGGGTCGGCCCATGAGTTTGCCGGTATCGGCGCCAGTGGATATGGCAGCCCTTGAATTACCTATCATGGATGACATGCTTCTAAAGTTTTGCGTAGGTTTGTCCCATGTGGCACGCAGCATACATGAACGCGTTCGCGAGGCCCTGCCGGAGCCAGCAAGCAAGCCTATCCACACCTTCGAGGCAGGAGATTACGTGTTGGTGAAGCATTTCACCCGTAAGACTGCGCTCGAACCAAGATGGACGGGGCCATACCAAGTTCTTCTGATCACACCAACAGCGGTGTTTTGTGAGGGCAAGTCGTCCTGGGTACATGCCACACATTGTAAGTTGGCCATACCCACAAACACAGACACCTCAAACGCACCACCACAGATCGAGGATGCTGCACCACCGCCTGTTAGGGGTGGCAATCACACTTAGTTTAATATACCGCTTTGCCAGCACTGCACCTGCCGCGTCACGCCTCAAGTGGGGGGACACGAGGGCATGGGCGAACACGGAGACATATGCATATGGCGACCAAACCATTAAGGTCTACCGGCAGAGAGTTATCTGGGGCCAGGGGCTAAAACAGGTGTCTGCAACAGGTGCATGGGATGCTAAGAGAGGTATTAGAGGACATTGGATTGACTTTAAATTGAAATGAAAATTGAAAGGGTGGATTAGGAAAATGAATTTGTTCAAATAATCGTGGCATCTGTGGGATGCAACAATTTTGTGCCAAAATAGTGTATGGGAGCCGTCATCTGGGAAGCGTCGTTAAATGGCAGTAGGTTTAGACAGATATTGAAAGGGTTCGTGCAATGTCATTTTGGGGCTTATGGCTCGCCATTGTCTGTCTGCCAGTTAGGGTGGGCAGAGGGAAGAGGGAGTGATACTGCTCTGGCCTCTTGCACGGCAGAATTGAGTATTGCTGGTTTTACCCCTGTTCAAAATTGAGCTCTCGAGAGCTGATTAACATTAGGATGCATCTCTCAAGGGACCCCTGGGTGGTCTCGAGAGCTGAGGTGTGAAATATGATGACGTTGTCTTATGGACACTTTGTGAGTGATTAGACACGTGCCTGAAAGGGGAAATTGTATTCATAACTCATGTGAGTTGTGTCTGAAGAAAAGGTTTAAAAGGAAGTGTGAAGAAGGTCATGGAAAGTGCGAAGATGATAAAGGAAAGTCGAATTAGATGGATCATTTGTCAATGACAAGTGACTTTGCAAGGTTTGCTAAGAAAGGGAGGGGAAAAGATTATAAAAGTTGATGGAGAAGACAGGAAATAAAGAAAAGTGGTTAGTTATGGACTGTTGTTTTGTGATAAGAAGGTGATACAAGGGGTTGGCTTGCACTGGGGGGGAAATGGTTGGTAAATCATGTATTATTAGATGTAGGGAAGATGATTAAAAGGAAGGTATTTTCGGAAATTAGTGAAAGTAAATATGGCATTTGAATTTCCAGACACGACACAGGAAATGCGGCTATGAATAAGCCAACCATCTGAGAGATAAGGTAACTAAATGCCAATTAGTGGGACGGGGGGCTAGGAATTTGATCATGGTGTGTGTAAGAAAGTATTTTTCAGGATGGACGATGAAGAAACCGCCGTTGGAAAACCATGATCTTGACCACAGAGGCCGTCGATCTGAATGGGTCCTTCAACAAGGCAGATGTGACCAGCGCTTCAGAATTTTGTATTAAATTTTGTGATGATGACTGTGATACTTGTGTTAATCCCATGTGGGAACTGGCTACTGGCTGATGCCTGCATCGATGTTTGTGATGACTGTAATACTTGTGTTGAAATTCCCTTGCGTGGACTGGCTAACGCCTCTTATGTATTATGAATGATTGGCGAATAGATAGTTTCGCATTAGTAATGGAACGAATTGGCAGAAAAGGAAGGAGTATGTGGGGAAAACGATGAACCTATTGATGCTTGGGATTCTGATAATGATTATGATTTTAGTTGGGATGATTTAACCTGTGATTTAGAAAGTGTAGGTTCTTTTAAAAATCATTGCTATTATACCAGCAGTAAGGAGCGGATGGCAAAACATGTATCTGGGATATCCGGAAGAACCACCCTCACCACCACTTACACCACCCAGCAATCACATGTACAAAGCTTGATGGCATTTAACGTCGATTGTTTGCCCTGATTCGCGAGGACCTCGCCTGCATAAAGAGGGCCCATAATCTGGCTGGCAACTGGGTCGCACCTATGCCGCAGCGAGGGTGGATTCGGAATCTGGCGGGCGGCAGCAATCTCTTAAACCAGGCGCCGTCGTCGCGAATTATGGCTAACAATTCATACGTTGAATGTAGACGACCAGTTAGGGCCGATATCTTTCTTGAGCATGCGTGACGCTATGTCGTGCCAAGCATGTGACTAAATTGGGATGCTGACCACTGGGGTATACGGTGTCTTTCCAAGGAGTTGTCTTGTAAAGACAAAGGAAGGAACTGTCAGCCATTAAGGTTTAAACTAAATGACTCAATTGATCATAACATCTGAAATTATATATCGTGCTTCTGAAAACTGATTTGAACTCAACTGCAGACAGAGGTGAGTGGACAAAATGTGGTTTCGAGGCTCAACGTGCAGGGTGGATCCTTAGCCTAGTAAATTAGTCCTTGAATGAATGTGCCAAACAGTAGATAAAATGCTCTCGACCCACGTACAGGAAAAACATGTCATCCAAACGCCTCCTTCACAAAGGGAATAATTAATTATATATCTTCGTAGTGTTTAGTATGTCTCCTAAACCAAGGACGTATCCAATCTTCATCTACCATTTAGCCTAGTGTATAAGAATATTTACTTCGGCCTGCGCTCGGGTCTGATATGTTTAGATAGATAGCCAAAAAAAGCGTAGCCTATCATTATGCTTACATCTTGTTGTCCAAATTTGACCTTCTATAGGACTGGACAATGGGAGGTGTTGTCCTTATGGTCCAGTAGTGCTATGTCTTCAGCGCAGATTCTTGTCTAATATTTTGCTATAAATGAAATGCCTTTCCACTTATTTTTCAGCGAGTGTCTTGAGGAATTGTCCGCTGCGTGTAGGCGGTACATTCTCTAGCCTCGCTCCACACTGTGTGTGTATAATCGATTCTATTAAACATTTTTGCTCTGATTCTTCTTCTTCTTCCTTCCCTTGAGGTCTATGACCGAGACATACACACACACACACACACAAGTATATATATATATATATATATATATGAGCAACCGACAACTGTATGGTAACCGCAGCAGTACAGCAACTGCATCATTAATGGATAATCAGTTCGTTTAAACGCAAATAATTTCTGATTGACCTGTGCACCCACATTTAGCTCTTTTAAAAACTCTCCAGCAGCTTGCGTATGCGACCCACAGCCACTGCAGTTTCAAATACAACCACCATACTGAACCACGACCCTTCCCAAACTTTTTTTTCAATGTTAAGATCGACGAGTGAAGATTCTGGGATCGACCTGTCAATCCCGATTGCGAGGCTCTCGCTAAACGACAAGGTAGCAAGGTTAGCAAGTCCCAAAGGGTATGTGCAAAACGGGGAGTGGGGTATAAGTATATACAAAGATCTGATGGAGCACATCAACACGACACGAGCACGAGTGATTTAAACTAAATGACTCAATTGATCATAACATCTGAAATTATATATCGTGCTTCTGAAAACTGATTTGAACTCAACTGCAGACAGAGGTGAGTGGACAAAATGTGGTTTCGAGGCTCAACGTGCAGGGTGGATCCTTAGCCTAGTAAATTAGTCCTTGAATGAATGTGCCAAACAGTAGATAAAATGCTCTCGACCCACGTACAGGAAAAACATGTCATCCAAACGCCTCCTTCACAAAGGGAATAATTAATTATATATCTTCGTAGTGTTTAGTATGTCTCCTAAACCAAGGACGTATCCAATCTTCATCTACCATTTAGCCTAGTGTATAAGAATATTTACTTCGGCCTGCGCTCGGGTCTGATATGTTTAGATAGATAGCCAAAAAAAGCGTAGCCTATCATTATGCTTACATCTTGTTGTCTAAATTTGACCTTCTATAGGACGGGACAATGGGAGGTGTTGTCCTTATGGTCCAGTAGTGCTATGTCTTCAGCGCAGATTCTTGTCTAATATTTTGCTATAAATGAAATGCCTTTCCACTTATTTTTCAGCGAGTGTCTTGAGGAATTGTCCGCTGCGTGTAGGCGGTACATTCTCTAGCCTCGCTCCACACTGTGTGTGTATAATCGATTCTATTAAACATTTTTGCTCTGATTCTTCTTCTTCTTCCTTCCCTTGAGGTCTATGACCGAGAATTTTGGTGTCAGGAGTGGGATCATCCAAGTGTGCAGACGAGGTGGATCTTCACGTTCCAGGTCGGGAGGGAGGCCTGCCGGCACCTAATTCGGGTAAGCAATTTTTTGCACATCGAAATTGAAGCCTCCCGCCTTGCTTTGGACGTATGGACCTCTGTCGGCTGTACCACCTGGCTTGCATTCCGAACCATATTTAGTTTAACCCAGAGCAACAGTGGGTAACGAATCGATTATACAGGGCGCGCGAGATAGGGAGGGATATCCCTCAGGTAAGCTTCCTGAGTGGGAAGCAGGTAGACCCATATGTGGGAGATAGATAATAGGTGTTAAGTTACTCCGGCGTGAGAACTGCGTTTAAGGTTAGGGATCGGGGGGCGACCCGATCTTAGGACTACCAGGAGGGATTAACCCAAGAAGGTAGGAAAAATGGGTAATAGGAAAGGAAAGGAGGGAGAGCCTTTGAAGAACACTCCAGCGTTTTATATGAAAAGAGATTATGGGTATGCTGCTTTACAACCGAGCAAGACATGGGCTGTATTGACCAAGAGTTTGAATATGCCTTGGCCAGAGGAAGGGTCATTTGCAATAGACAGGTTAGATGTATTATATGGGGCTTTAAATGCCCTAGAGAAGAAGAAGAAGAGACTCCCACCTGATTCATGGAAGGTCTATAGTTGGTGGAAGGTGGAGGCCGTGAAGAGACAGGCAGCCTCCAAACAAGCGAGTTTGCGAGGAGAGTTGAGCAAATACCAGGATGAGCGCAAACAGGGTCCAAAAAAGCAGGGTAAACAGATGAAGGCGCTCGCAGCGCAGACAAGTCAGAGGCTAATGGTAGCCCGGATTAATTCCGATGAGAAGGAACAGGATGAGGAAGATGAAATCCCTGTTTCCTATTCCCCCCATGGTCCAGTCCCAGGATCTAAGGCACGTTCCCGACACCAGGGCGCTATAAGGGAAACAAATGGGAGACCCCCTAGAGTTCATAAGACCCCACAACCATCATCCCCTCAAGTCGAGGACGATGGAGATAGCAGCACAGACACCCCGGGGTTTCCACCCCCGATAGGTCCAGGTCAGAAAGTTTACCCTTCACTAGTGGAGTATCAGGCACCAGTGCAACGTGCGATAGAAACAAAGGGAGTGTTCCCCATGCGATGCGTGGGAATAGACGCAAACGGCGTGGCAGTAAGGCAACGTGTGCCTTGGAAAGAATCTGATTTAACGGCCATGCAAAAGAGGGTTCAGGAAATGTTGATCGACCAACCTTTGGATATAGTAATATTGCTCCGTCACTGGATTACAGAGGATGCCCCAGATTGGAGAGATATTTGTCATTTGGGAGCATCTATATTGCCACCAAAGGTATGGGCAAAGGCTAAAACCCTTTCATTATGGCCAATAGATGACCCCATGGCTCGGGTGCCACCCATGACCGGAAACGATTGGGACATTTTGAAAAATTTTCTCCTGACCAACATTGGCAATGCGCTCGCACCACCTGGAGGGCCAGATTGGGGAAGAATTGGGAACATAAAACAGAAAGCAGGAGAGACTATCGGCGATTACCGAGAGAGAATAGAAAAAGCAATAGCTCGATGGGGCGGGTTAGGATTAATCCAAGTCGAGGACCTACCCGCTCCCCTGGTGAACAATTACCTAGTAGAAGGGCTTCGGCCCGCATTAAAAAAACAAGTGCATGCCGTCCTTTTCGGTTGGAAAGGAATGGGGACCAATGAATTATGTGCAAAACTCGAACAATGTCCGGGCTCCTCTTCGGAGGAAAAAAAGGAAATTAAAGAAGAAATGTTGCAGATGTTAGTAAGGGAAAATTTGGCCCAGCAACAAAAAACAAGAACAATGGGGAGCAAGAAGAAACAAAAGGGGGCAAAAATAATGGGAAGTGACAGTGAGAGTGAGTCAAGCGATAACGAGACACTCGGTCTGGCACTGCAGGCAGCTGTGATGCAAATACCCCGGGAACTACAAGGGCCTAGTGGGCCAGGGAATCAGACGTGGAAACAACCCCAACAACTTCAACAACCCCAGTGGGCTGCTCCACCATGTTCTGTGCTAGGTCCCCCGCCGGCCTATTGGCCACCACAAACACCCATGCCAGGATGGGCACCGCAATGGGGACCCTCAAATATGGGCTCCACCCCATGGGTTACCCCCAATTCGGGCATGCCATACGGGCCTTGTGCCCCAGTCCAACAAATGCCGAGGGGAGGGCAAGGGTGCCCACCCCCCTATAAAGGGGGGCGAAGGCTAAACCAACAAAACCAACAGGGAGGTCCAGGACAGGGACCCCCAGGGAGAGGGGCATGCTTTGAGTGTGGACAAATGGGCCACTGGAGACGGGATTGTCCAAATTGTCCAAGGGGACCACGAAGACCCCAGGGACAGCAAAGGCCGTCATATGGAAACGCCTATTGACGGGACGAATGCGGGCCGCCAAAGGAATGTCCATTGATAACAATGACCCCAGATGAGGAACCGACCTTGACGTTAGATGTAAATGGACAACCACTAAAATTCTTGGTGGATACCGGTGTGACTCGCAGTTGTATCAATAAGGGACAACTACCATGGTTGGCACGCATGGCGCATCAAAATGGCCATGTGTGCCATAGGGGGGTGATGAGGCAGGTCACTTCCACCTGGGCAGCACCAGGCCTTTCGACTGTGGTTACCATGGTCTGTCGCTCGTGCGCTATATGTCAACGGCATAATAGGGGGGCACCCCCCAGACGCCGCCACAACGTGGGTCACCCGGCTCCCGTCGGGCCGTTCTGTCATATCCAGTTCGATTTTTTCAATTTACCGCCTTGTATGTCCTTTAAGCATGTATTGGTAGTGGTGGACATGTTCACCAAGTGGGTGGAGGCCTACCCATGCGTCAGGGCTGACGCTATAACGGTGGCCAAGTGCCTTTTGCGGCACTTTATATGTCGATTCGGTGTCCCGCAGAAAGTGTCATCCGATCAGGGCGGGCACTTCACAGGTGACGTCATTAAAGCCGTGTTAAAGGCCTTGGGAGTGATACAGTCGTTCCACTGTGTTTACTGCCCGCAATCGGCGGGACTTGTAGAACGAACGAATGGCACACTGAAAGGTAAGTTGGCAAAGATTTGCGACGAGACAGGCCTCAAGTGGCCGGAGGCCCTTCCGCTAGCGTTAATGAGCGTGCGCTCCACTCCAGGGCGCACCACTGGTCTCTCTCCGCACGAGATATTAATGGGTCGGCCCATGAGTTTGCCGGTATCGGCGCCAGTGGATATGGCAGCCCTTGAATTACCTATCATGGATGACATGCTTCTAAAGTTTTGCGTAGGTTTGTCCCATGTGGCACGCAGCATACATGAACGCGTTCGCGAGGCCCTGCCGGAGCCAGCAAGCAAGCCTATCCACACCTTCGAGGCAGGAGATTACGTGTTGGTGAAGCATTTCACCCGTAAGACTGCGCTCGAACCAAGATGGACGGGGCCATACGAAGTTCTTCTGATCACACCAACAGCGGTGTTTTGTGAGGGCAAGTCGTCCTGGGTACATGCCACACATTGTAAGTTGGCCATACCCACAAACACAGACACCTCAAACGCACCACCACAGATCGAGGATGCTGCACCACCGCCTGTTAGGGGTGGCAATCACACTTAGTTTAATATACCGCTTTGCCAGCACTGCACCTGCCGCGTCACGCCTCAAGTGGGGGGACACGAGGGCATGGGCGAACACGGAGACATATGCATATGGCGACCAAACCATTAAGGTCTACCGGCAGAGAGTTATCTGGGGCCAGGGGCTAAAACAGGTGTCTGCAACAGGTGCATGGGATGCTAAGAGAGGTATTAGAGGACATTGGATTGACTTTAAATTGAAATGAAAATTGAAAGGGTGGATTAGGAAAATGAATTTGTTCAAATAATCGTGGCATCTGTGGGATGCAACAATTTTGTGCCAAAATAGTGTATGGGAGCCGTCATCTGGGAAGCGTCGTTAAATGGCAGTAGGTTTAGACAGATATTGAAAGGGTTCGTGCAATGTCATTTTGGGGCTTATGGCTCGCCATTGTCTGTCTGCCAGTTAGGGTGGGCAGAGGGAAGAGGGAGTGATACTGCTCTGGCCTCTTGCACGGCAGAATTGAGTATTGCTGGTTTTACCCCTGTTCAAAATTGAGCTCTCGAGAGCTGATTAACATTAGGATGCATCTCTCAAGGGACCCCTGGGTGGTCTCGAGAGCTGAGGTGTGAAATATGATGACGTTGTCTTATGGACACTTTGTGAGTGATTAGACACGTGCCTGAAAGGGGAAATTGTATTCATAACTCATGTGAGTTGTGTCTGAAGAAAAGGTTTAAAAGGAAGTGTGAAGAAGGTCATGGAAAGTGCGAAGATGATAAAGGAAAGTCGAATTAGATGGATCATTTGTCAATGACAAGTGACTTTGCAAGGTTTGCTAAGAAAGGGAGGGGAAAAGATTATAAAAGTTGATGGAGAAGACAGGAAATAAAGAAAAGTGGTTAGTTATGGACTGTTGTTTTGTGATAAGAAGGTGATACAAGGGGTTGGCTTGCACTGGGGGGGAAATGGTTGGTAAATCATGTATTATTAGATGTAGGGAAGATGATTAAAAGGAAGGTATTTTCGGAAATTAGTGAAAGTAAATATGGCATTTGAATTTCCAGACACGACACAGGAAATGCGGCTATGAATAAGCCAACCATCTGAGAGATAAGGTAACTAAATGCCAATTAGTGGGACGGGGGGCTAGGAATTTGATCATGGTGTGTGTAAGAAAGTATTTTTCAGGATGGACGATGAAGAAACCGCCGTTGGAAAACCATGATCTTGACCACAGAGGCCGTCGATCTGAATGGGTCCTTCAACAAGGCAGATGTGACCAGCGCTTCAGAATTTTGTATTAAATTTTGTGATGATGACTGTGATACTTGTGTTAATCCCATGTGGGAACTGGCTACTGGCTGATGCCTGCATCGATGTTTGTGATGACTGTAATACTTGTGTTGAAATTCCCTTGCGTGGACTGGCTAACGCCTCTTATGTATTATGAATGATTGGCGAATAGATAGTTTCGCATTAGTAATGGAACGAATTGGCAGAAAAGGAAGGAGTATGTGGGGAAAACGATGAACCTATTGATGCTTGGGATTCTGATAATGATTATGATTTTAGTTGGGATGATTTAACCTGTGATTTAGAAAGTGTAGGTTCTTTTAAAAATCATTGCTATTATACCAGCAGTAAGGAGCGGATGGCAAAACATGTATCTGGGATATCCGGAAGAACCACCCTCACCACCACTTACACCACCCAGCAATCACATGTACAAAGCTTGATGGCATTTAACGTCGATTGTTTGCCCTGATTCGCGAGGACCTCGCCTGCATAAAGAGGGCCCATAATCTGGCTGGCAACTGGGTCGCACCTATGCCGCAGCGAGGGTGGATTCGGAATCTGGCGGGCGGCAGCAATCTCTTAAACCAGGCGCCGTCGTCGCGAATTATGGCTAACAATTCATACGTTGAATGTAGACGACCAGTTAGGGCCGATATCTTTCTTGAGCATGCGTGACGCTATGTCGTGCCAAGCATGTGACTAAATTGGGATGCTGACCACTGGGGTATATGGTGTCTTTCCAAGGAGTTGTCTTGTAAAGACAAAGGAAGGAACTGTCAGCCATTAAGGTTTAAACTAAATGACTCAATTGATCATAACATCTGAAATTATATATCGTGCTTCTGAAAACTGATTTGAACTCAACTGCAGACAGAGGTGAGTGGACAAAATGTGGTTTCGAGGCTCAACGTGCAGGGTGGATCCTTAGCCTAGTAAATTAGTCCTTGAATGAATGTGCCAAACAGTAGATAAAATGCTCTCGACCCACGTACAGGAAAAACATGTCATCCAAACGCCTCCTTCACAAAGGGAATAATTAATTATATATCTTCGTAGTGTTTAGTATGTCTCCTAAACCAAGGACGTATCCAATCTTCATCTACCATTTAGCCTAGTGTATAAGAATATTTACTTCGGCCTGCGCTCGGGTCTGATATGTTTAGATAGATAGCCAAAAAAAGCGTAGCCTATCATTATGCTTACATCTTGTTGTCTAAATTTGACCTTCTATAGGACGGGACAATGGGAGGTGTTGTCCTTATGGTCCAGTAGTGCTATGTCTTCAGCGCAGATTCTTGTCTAATATTTTGCTATAAATGAAATGCCTTTCCACTTATTTTTCAGCGAGTGTCTTGAGGAATTGTCCGCTGCGTGTAGGCGGTACATTCTCTAGCCTCGCTCCACACTGTGTGTGTATAATCGATTCTATTAAACATTTTTGCTCTGATTCTTCTTCTTCTTCCTTCCCTTGAGGTCTATGACCGAGACATACACACACACACACACACAAGTATATATATATATATATATATATATATGAGCAACCGACAACTGTATGGTAACCGCAGCAGTACAGCAACTGCATCATTAATGGATAATCAGTTCGTTTAAACGCAAATAATTTCTGATTGACCTGTGCACCCACATTTAGCTCTTTTAAAAACTCTCCAGCAGCTTGCGTATGCGACCCACAGCCACTGCAGTTTCAAATACAACCACCATACTGAACCACGACCCTTCCCA
The DNA here is from genome assembly GCF_964187855.1 of Myxine glutinosa. NCBI lineage: Eukaryota > Metazoa > Chordata > Myxini > Myxiniformes > Myxinidae > Myxine > Myxine glutinosa. Next base: position 162,976 of record NW_027616871.1, on the reverse strand, counting down.
AACTTTTTTTTCAATGTTAAGATCGACGAGTGAAGATTCTGGGATCGACCTGTCAATCCCGATTGCGAGGCTCTCGCTAAACGACAAGGTAGCAAGGTTAGCAAGTCCCAAAGGGTATGTGCAAAACGGGGAGTGGGGTATAAGTATATACAAAGATCTGATGGAGCACATCAACTGGTTCTGATGGATCTTTGTTGTGATTTTTTTTTTTCTAGATGGCTCCTTGAACAATTTGCAGCTGAGTGAAGGGTGGCCCATGACCTGGAAGATTCTCTTAAAATGTCTAGTCTGGCACAGACTCATCACCGTAAAGCAAGGGGTTGATTTTTCTATTACTGGTGGCCTATTGCACAAAGTTGCAAACATTTTACTCACCGCATGATATAAAGAGAGCGCCGTTTGAGCAGCGTATCCATTTGTTCAGCCGTTCCTTCGTGTACGAAACGCATGACGCAGGTGGACAGCAAGCTGAGGCCAGCGATGGTGTTCCCACAGAACTGCATCGACACCAGAGCATCTTAGCTGATACCAACATTGCTTATTAACTCGGAAAATTCCTTCCTTATGTCTAAAGCAGAGCGTAATAGAGCCGATGATACAAAAGGCAGGAATGGTCTTGTACCTGTTGAAGCACCTTTTCACTCCATCCATTAGTCATCTACTACTTCTTTAATGGCCACAATTATTCCGACGTCCTTGTGGGGTTGACCGGGGGAAGCTTGTCCCAAATCTTCCACGAACCAGTCCTGACGACGTTCAATTAAGGTTAGGCCAGGAATATTGAATTTTGGCCATGGTGCTGGCGATAGCTCATCTGCTCTTCATGAAGGACACCATGAGATCTTTAACATCCACCAAATAATGCCAGCACATGGGACGCCCATTTAACGTCAGAGGGACGGCACACACTGACGAATCGCCCTGCCTGTGACCCACCAGGATGACAGTTTACAGCTGGGATGAGATTCAAACCCAAGCCAGACAGCTTAGAGGTGAGTGTGCATACCTCTAGGTCGAGACCATCCTGTCGGGCCCCCCTTTAGTCATTTACTTACAAAGAAGAAATGGGTGAATGAATGAATGTCACCTTGATGCTGTCGACATGTGGTTTGATGTACCCATGAGCATCCAAATCTAGGATGTGGATCAGAGGGCTGACTTCACTTCCTGTTCCAAATGCTGTCTCACAAACTCTATGCAACAGGGAGGCAGCCTCAGCACTCCATTTCTCCCGCTCTATCTCACGATAGCCATGGATAGCCTAAGAGAAGAAAATCCTAATTAGTTTATACAGATCGGTTGCAGGGCAGTGTAAATTGGCCACAGGCTTTTACTTTCTTAAAGGATATCAAAGCTTATGGAACAGCAGAACAAAAGTGTCAACAGACAGTGTGGCGAAGGAAATAGGGACAAGAATGTAAGTGAGGATGAACCACAGTACGAATAGTTTCAGTTGAAAGGGGGAAGGTTCTCAATCGGTGTCGTAAAATTGGGACACCATGAGGTAGGCAACACACGTGAAGGTCCTGGAGAGAAAAGGCAAGAGACAACAGATTCGGGAAGTTCTATATGTGAGAGAAAATGTGACTCGGGGTGGGGGGTGAATGGAGGTGACCAACGAGTTTAGACTTGGTGACAGTCACAAGGCAAGTCTGATAGAATGTGTGTGACAGTTAGAAAGACAGGTGAGGACAGCAAGAGCAAGCCGAAAATAGACCTAATAGAGGGGTCAATATATGGTTGAACCCCCAAAAAATTGATACAAAAGGTTTTTCAATGGATTATGGTACCATTGGGCATGCTAAATAACATACTAAAAATATAGTAACATCTGACTTCCGGAAAGGGGTCATTTTCAAGATGGCGTCCAAGATGGCCGCCGGGAGCTTAAAATGGCCATATCTCAATTATTATTCAACCTAGAAAGGTGTTTTTGGTGTCTAACCCTGGGTTTTAGGGCCCAAGGAATCCAATTGAATCAATAAAATTACCATCAGTTAATTATTTATTGACAAGTCCAAGATGGCATCCCAAGATGACATCCTGATCCACTAAAATGGCTCTGTCGAATAGTAGTCAACCTAGAGAGATATTTTCAGTGTGTATACCTAGGTTTAAGGCACCCAGGAAATCATCAAAATTACTTAAATAAGCACAAAGTAATCAGGTAATCCAGTAAGCCAGGTTTACCAGTCCATTAGGCATTTGTTGTCTTATACAGTTAGTCGCTATTCATCGTCATCCTCCGACTCACCAGCTAATGAACCAAGTGTGTGTTTCAGATTGGAGATAAGAGTGTAATGTGTCTACACCACTGCCACCTGTGACTCCAGTCCACAGTATTCAGTGATCATTACAGACAAAGGTTTGTACAAAGCTTGAGAGGTTATGGCAAGGGACAGACTATTTTATATTGGGGAGGGTATGACTGACTATCATACCCTCCCCAATACATATGCTGACTTCACCATCCAGCATTATGGTTCAGCTACGACCATTGTCTTTGATGGCTATGAGGAAGGGCCGTCCATTAAAGACAACACGCATCAGAGAAGAGGACACAATATTCATCCCATTGTCAGCTTCACTGCTGAGACAAAGTTCTCAGGCAAGAAGGAGGAGGTCCTGTCAAGAGATATCAATAAACAGAGACTGATCGGGATGATAAGTGATGAACTGAGAGAAAGGTATTGCACTGTGGTCAATGCACCTGGAGATGCTGACGTAGATATAGTAAAGGCTGCAGTGGAGGCATCTCTTCTACACACCACTACACTGATTGGAGAAGATACTGATCTCCTTGTCTTACTCCTTTACTTGCGCAGGGAGACAGTAAGAGCCTTTATTTCAGATCAGACAAGTCCAAAGCTGATGGCAGTTTTAAAGTGTATGACATCAACTGTCTAAAAGAAATCCTCGGACATGACATGTGTTCTCAGTTGATATTCATCCATGCCATGACTGGTTGTGACACGACTTCTCGGATTTTTGGTGTTGGCAAAAATACTGCTTTCCAGAAGCTTGTAAAAGGAGAGCCTGTCCTTCGGTCTTGTGCCAACACATTCACCATCCCAAACCAGACCACAGAGGTGATTGATGACTTTGGATGCCGATTAATGGCTATCCTCTTTGGTGGCAAGTGCAAAGATTCCCTTGCAACAATGCGATATAACACCTTCAGCAAGAATGGTTGTCTCTGCTTCGTCTTTTGTAACACCCGAGCGTCTGCCCCCAACTAAATCTGCTACCATACTTCACTGTCGTAGAGCGTACTACCAGATCATGGTGTGGATGGGAAAAGAAGAGGGTATGGATGCCATGAAATGGGGGTGGAGCCTGCAGGATAATCAGTTTGTCCCACTTATGTCAAGAATGAACGCTGCTCCAGACAATCTCTTGAAGGTCATTCATTGTAACTGCTCCACTGCCTGCAAGACACTCCGCTGCTCTTGTAGAAGATATGGACTACCATGTACTACTGCCTGTGGACCGTGCCAACTTGAAGAATGTGACAATCCACATACCAAGTTTCTTCCAGAGGAGTCGGAGGATGACGATGAATAGCGACTAACTGTATAAGACAACAAATGCCTAATGGGCTGGTAAACCTGGCTTACTGGATTACCTGATTACTTTGTGCTTATTTAAGTAATTTTGATGATTTCCTGGGTGCCTTAAACCTAGGTATACACACTGAAAAAATCTCTCTAGGTTGACTGCTATTCGACAGAGCCATTTTAGTGGATCAGGATGTCACCTTGGGATGCCATCTTGGACTTGTCAATAAATAATTAACTGATGGTAATTTTATTGATTCAATTGGATTCCTTGGGCCCTAAAACCTAGGGTTAGACACCAAAACCACCTTTCTAGGTTGAATAATAATTGAGATATGGCCATTTTAAGCTCCCGGCGGCCATCTTGGACGCCATCTTGAAAACGACCCATTTCCGGAAGTCAGATGTTACTAGATTTTTAGTATGTTATTTAGCATGCCCAATGGTACCAGAATCCATTGAAAAACCTTTATCAATTTTTCTGGGGTTAGGTGAGTTTTTTGTCGTATATTGACCCTTCTATAAAGACTGCAACGCCACTAACTTGCTCATGGTAAACAAAAAGCTGACCTTCACATTCAGACTTTTGGCCTAAGATGCTGATGACAAGGTGGGCCTTAAACGTCATTGCTTTAAGGGTGGCAAGATGGAAAGCAGTAGCAGTGGTCTACTATGGAGAAGCATATTCCATGAGACTTCAGAAAAGCCTTGAGGGTGGCACAGCTACTCCCTCCCTCATATTGTAGGCCTCCAACTTCAGAGGACAGCAAAGTGAGGGATCCTCCAGTAGCCTCTGAATCTCCTGACATTATTTGTCTCGTGTAAACTTTTCTTGCATGCAGAAGGTTGGAAACTCATGTATTTTCCAATGCAGCACCTGGCTTTGGAGGCTCGCTTGGCGATATGATCTGCCCAATAAAGATGAAAGCTGATGGCGAGTCCCAGGAGCTCCAGAGATGAGAGGGTAACCACAGAAATAAACTGTTGTAGGGTTTGCCAGCTGCTTGTTATGGAGATACAAATTGAGGATTGTTTCTTTCCTGCATTACAGGACATTACAGGATGATGAACAGTTGCTTATTTTCACAAGATCTGCAGAGAGGGATGCTGCTGCAGCGTAATTGGCAGTGGGAGACTTTGAAGGTAGGAGGAGGGAGAGGGGAGTTATGGTCAATGAGGAACTATCCTGCACAGAGTTGAGTTATACACAATGTGGTGCAAAGTACAGGGTTTCCACAAATTACCATTCCAAATTCAAATCATAATAATAAAAAAACGATGAAATGGGATATCACAATGTGGTTTGCTGCATGTGAAAGAATATTCCTCAAAGTTTTATTTACATTTTTTTTTGGTTCCAGGAGTCTCCTGATACACGGTAGATGACATTTGCTGCATATGGTGCCCCCACAAGAAACAGCGCAATGTGTTTCCTGGTTTATAAAGACAAAATCATCTACATGGGTTCAACAACGCTTCAGGATGATCTATGGAAGAAAGCCAAGCACGAGTGGTGAGGATGTTGAACACACTTGTGAGTCGTTCGAGCGCAGTCTCTATGAGTCCTTTAGGACTGCCACCATGGAGCTGCAGCTACACTGCTCAACAGTACATGAAGTGCTGCACACGCGATTGCAGCTGTACACATGGAAAGTTCACTTAAACCGGACGACTGCATGCGATGAATCACATTTTCAGTGGATATTTTGGAATGCTGAGACGGAGATGACGGATTCCCATGACGCGTACTCTTCTCAAATGAGTTAACCTTCCATGTTTTGGGAAAGTTAACAGACATAATATCATGATTTGGGGCTCTGAGCCTCCACATGAGGTCTGAGAACTTGAGCATGACAGCCAAAAAGTTAACGTGTTGTGCGGCCTCATGCATCACCGAGTCATTGGGCCATTCTTCTCTGCTGAAGCCACTATAAAGTCTGACAATTATTAGCTGAATATGTTGGAGAACCTTGTACTCCCGCAATTGGTGGATCTGATGGAAAGAGGTCATTTACCAACAATACAGAGCTCCCCCACACTGGAGTCTTATAGTGCACAATTTCTTCAATGAACACTTCAATGATTGATGGATTGGGTGCGACGATCCGAAACTGTGGGCACCACGTTTGCTGGACATAACGCCTCTGGATGTTTTTTCATATGGTTATGTGGAGGACCTGGTGTACCGAACGAAGCTTACCGATATTGCAAATCTGAGGAATAAGATAAGGGCTGCAATCAAGACCATAAGTGTATAAATGCTGAACATTGATGAATGTGACACACATTGACGGCTCAACCTGCCTGTGAAACACTGGGATGACAGTTTATGGCTGGATCGGGATTCAAATCCAGGCTGCACAGCTTAGAGGTGAGTGTGCCCTGTTGCAATTGTTGATTCCATGCTTTATTTTTGATTAGGAGAAAGGTGACATATAACATGGATTATCAATGATTGCCAATGTTGCTCGCTCATTTACATGTTTAAAACAACAAAATAAAATTGTGAAAGGAAGCCTTTGAGAAGTTAAAGAACACAATGAATGCATGGGTTCCAAAACAACATTTCCTGGCAAAGGTGCAAGTAGCAAAGACAGGAAATAAAAGTAGAGCGGTGTAGAAAACAAAGACCATTTTCCAGCTGTGAAAAGAGTACGAATGGTGCAGTACAAACAGTGGCAGAGGGAGCAGACAGACATTGTGCAAGGGGTCGAGCATGACAAGATCATGCAGAGGGTGCACTGATCAGAAACCTGACAGAAGGTGGAGTTTGTGAAGGTCAAAGGCAGTACTGTACGTAGAGGGCGGAGCGTGATAAAATACAGAGGGCGGAGCGAGAAGATTTAAAGAGGCGGGGTTTCAAAGAAAAATAGAGGGGACTGAGATTGATGTGCAGAGGGCGGAGCGAGAAGGTTTTAAAGAGGCGGGGTTTCAAAGAAAAATAGAGGGGACGGAGATGGAAGTGCAGAGGGCGGAGCGAGAAGGTTTTAAAGAGGCGGGGTTTCAAAGAAAAATAGAGGGGGCGGAGATTGACGTGCAGAGGGCGGAGCGAGGGTTTAAAGAGGCGGGGTTTCAAAGAAAAACAGTGGGGGTGGAGATTGAAGTGCAGAGGCAGAGCGAGAAGGTTTTAAAGAGGCGGGGTTTCAAAGAAAAACAGAGGGGGTGGAGATTGAAGTGCAGAGGGCGGAGCGAGAAGGTTTTAAAGAGGCGGAGTTTCAAAGAAAAACAGTGGGGGTGGAGATTGAAGTGCAGAGGGCGGAGCGAGAAGGTTTTAAAGAGGCGGGGTTTCAAAGAAAAATAGAGGGGGCGGAGATTGAAGTGCAGAGGCAGAGCGAGAAGGTTTTAAAGAGGAGGGGTTTCAAAGAAAAATAGAGGGGGCGGAGATTGAAGTGCAGAGGGTGAGGCGGTCAAACAAGTGGCAGATTGAACAGAAATCAATATTACGAATGTGACGAGGAAATGTCATTTATTCAATAACGAAATGCTCAAGGTCAGAGCGGAGCAAGAAATCGAGTAAATAACACAAATCAGAGGGAGATAAGCTCACATCGTCCCAGTGGTCGAACTGGTACTTCATTTTCCGAAACGAAGGCTCCACTTCGTCCAGTAAAATCTGCTCCTCTCGCAGACTCACGAACTCCTCACAGACACGGAGCCCGTCGGGCGGTCGCGGCGCGGAAGGCGCGGCAAAGCGGCGGCGCTCGAAGGGTCCGGGAGCGGTGGGTCGTGACACTTTAGCCTTCGCTAACCAAGACACGCGGCCTAACTGGGAGCAAACAGTCCACGTCATAGTACTAGTTCGTACCTTTCTTTCCACAGTTATATTGTCCGAAGTGATACACCTCTGCCATTTGGGTTAAGCGCACACAACACCAACAGGCAAGCCGCCTATCATTACAAATGGGCATTACTCTACATACAGTACGTACAGTAAGCAAAATGACGCGGGTAATGGCAATCCAGCTTCTGTAATATACGTGACACCTATACACCGTTCAACTGGGCATGATTGGTTTACAGGTTCACGCCACGGTGACAGATTTACAATTGCGATTATAAATTGGAGTGTGTGAAACAAACATCTAAAATTCGGATTTGGACCCGAACCTCTGGAATGTCCGTCCATCGTCCTCGGTATTCGTCCTCGACCTGACACGGAAAATGGTGACGGGTGACGTGAAATTGAGGGAATGAAAACTGCACTCTGAATTTCCAAGCTGTCTCTCTGAGCCGGCTGGGACTTTCGCAATTTAATTTTGCATCAATAATGTGAATCGAAAATACGTGGGGTCGATTTTTTTGACCTTGACCTAATTTAAGGTCATGACCTAATTATGGCCATTTTAACATTTTCACCAAAACTCGACTTGTCCGATATTTTTGTCCGATCAGAACGAAAATGTCCTCTCTAGTCTCTCGATAACATAGAGCAAGGATAATTTACGTTTAATTTACATCATACCCCTCCGGGTTAAAGGTCAAGGCCTTGCGCCCCTGGGAGTACTAAACCACCATTTGGGTTTTCTCCCTACTTCTGCCAATGTATGAGCACTTTCGGAAATAATTGTTGCATCAATAATGTGAATAGAAAGTGTGGGTTGATATGAAAAGTTGACCTTGACCTAATTTTAAGGTTAGGACCCAATTTTAGGCATATCATCATCAAATAAGGTTGTTTCAACCTCAACGAAATTGCCTTCCTTAGCCCAGAGCAAGGCACAGTTAGGCTTAATTAACATCATTCCCCTCCGGGTTAAAGGTCAATGTCAAATGGCGGTTTGAAAAAACCAGTGTTTTTTGTCATCGCTCAATTTTGTCAACGTGGAATCTCAAAGAACGCGTGGCCTTCCAAGTTGTTCTTCCATCACAATAGTGCACCTGCACTGAAGTCATGCACCTGGTATTTGATTAATGTCCTTGACCTGCCTTTTAGGGATTGTGACCTAATTAACAAAAAAACACCTTTTTGATCATAACTTGAATAATTTTCGTCTGATTTTCATGATGTTGAGTTTTTTGGAGAGACTATAGATGTGGACACTTTTTCTTAATTTACACTCTATCCCTAAATGTTGAAGGTCAAGGTCATATGGCAGTCCGAAAGAAATATGCCATAATTGTATCATGGGCCAAGGGTACGTCGCGGGCAATCGCGAAGGGTAAGCCGGGGGAGGTTTACCCTTGGGGATTGCTTTGTGATCCCAGATATCTAGCTTATAATGTTTGTTCAGGATATTTTAAAATGCAATTCCTGTTTTCACATTATTTGGTTCCTCCTAAGAACACAAGGGTAGTCCAGCATGCACACGAGATTTTTTGAATGCCCCTTAATTTCTATTGTTCGACATTTTCTACAAGCTATGTTGTAGAAAACAGTCCAAGTCCAAACAAAATATATAAATACGGAAAGCCACGTCTTGTCTCCCGTCCCTTCTTTTCTATACTTTGCCACATGGCACATCTACTATAAAAGAGAGCCGTTTGTCTGTCTGTCTGTCTGTGTGTCACCATTTTTCTCAGAGATGGCTGAACGGATCTTCGTCAAACTTTCAGAAGTTCATCAGTGAGTGTCTGTGAGTGTTTTAGGCCAAAAAAACAAGACGGTTCACAAGACGGTTCACAAGAATTTTTTCTCCTTCTCATCCACCTCCCCCAAAACGGAGGGGCCTATCAAAGCAACCTCTCCCCTTCCCCCCCCCCCCCAAAATATGTACATGTGGTATATCTTACCCCTCCCTCTCCCCTCACCTCTCGCACCCCTCCCCATTCCACTCCATTCCTCACCCCTCCCTCTCCTGCCTCCTCCCACCCCTCCCTCCCCCCACCTCCTCACCCCCCTGCCCCCGGCAACGCCGGGTACTCCTGCTAGTACCATATAAAGGGGCCTTTTCTATGCCCCTGGCATTTTCCCCAAAAATGAAGTGGAACAAGAGAGCGGATGAGTTCGTGAATGATGTCCATTAAATATCAAAATACATGTGAAACTTAACAGTAATGATAATAATGGCTTTCCTTAAAAGGAACTTCAACCACAGGAGGCCAAAAAGCCCATCAAACCAACTTCTTTCCTGGAAGTTCTCGCAGTGTCCATGTGTTTTCTACCTCCCCCCCCCCATCCCCTTTCCCATGCCTCCTCCCTCCAAGCCCTCTCCCTCCCACAGATCTCCCGATGTCCCTGTTCTCTAATGTTGTACTTGTGTGCTTCCCTCTCTCTCCTCATCGTGTCTCCCGCTCCCTTTATAATATATTTTATGTGTCCGTTTTTTTTTTTGTGATTAATGTTAGCTCTTACACGAGCCTCGATCTTGTATACGAAAAAACCCAAATAAAACAACCTGCACAGTGGCTGCCAACCGATGGTTATTTGTCCGTGCTGTGTCCTTTTTAAATATTAAGCTTCAAGCAAAGAAGCAGCACATACCATTTTAAAAGTATTTGGTATGATTTGTTTGGGGTTATCAACCACTGACCTCCCAGACTCAGAGCAGACTCATTCTAACCATTACACCACTCAATTACCACCATTAGACAAAGTCTGATTAAATGATAATCGAAACTCGAGTGAAGTTTCGAAGCCACGCCATTTCGAATCCACACGCTTCCCACCTGAAGAAAATTTAAGAGACAGCAAAAAAATTCCACCAGGAATGACCCAATATGAGAATTTTTTTTATCTGCTTTGACCACTGTGACCCGAAGAACCCCAACCACTGGGGCATTAACCGGGGGTCAATTCAAAAAAACAAAAACATCGTTACATATTTCATGCCTTCGAGTAAGGGCATTTTATGAGATATTTCACAAATCTGTTAACTAAATTGTTACCAAAAAATTTCTTCACCAATATGTTTGTAAAGGTGTGTAATAACATGTGTTAAAATGTTGAAGTTCAACTCCCGTGGGAAACCCAGAAAAAAAGTTGTTGAATTCGGGTACCGAAAAATTATTTTCGAGAATTTTTATTTTTTTTAATCGGCCCTTAAGTAACTTATGAGGGGTCAAATAAGGGTTTTTCATGATTCTGAGTTGATTGTTAACATTTATATTTTCACTTTTACATTTACACACAAAGTAGCTTTTATTTCACATACATATATAATACTCAAGAGTTATTTCTCATTCACAATGTCAGAAGTTTCAACATTCATTGTCTATGTCTTCTTGAGACTCAACAACATCATGACTGCAGTTTCTGCATGTAATGCCATTACAGACTCCACAGGCCGAGATGCACGTGACCCCATTCTTCTTGCAGCTGCATCGCCGGTTGCTGCAATCTCCATGAAAATTACAGCTCGTGAACTGCAATAGCTCCTCAGGAGCCGTGGGGTCCAGTGTTGGAACTGGCTCATACCCATGCACACCTATTGTCCATCCATAGTCACTGGGGTTCAGAGACATGCTCTGTAGAAGGATCCAGTCCCGGGTCTGCAGGTAGGCACGGAGTGAATGTTGTGCAGCTGCACCCTCTGTTGGAGGTAGAGTCTCTGGTTTGATCACTCCTGCCGCTGCCTTCCTTGAGAACATGTTGTACCGAATTTCACCCAATGTAGTATCTCGTCCATGGTAAATGTACTTGAAAATCGCAAGTGGTGCCAGATCTGGCAAAGGTGGTGCCGGAACTGGCAAAGGTGGTGCCGGAGAGGTGACTTCGATCCAACCCATTGAGTGAAAGGGAGTGTTTCCGTGAATAGAGACAATGTTTAAATCTATATTGTCTCCAACAAACTGAGTGACTGTATTGTTTGTTTCCCCAACCTCCATAAAGACCACCTGATCATTACTTGACAATTCACTTTCACTGGCTGGCACTTTGGCTGTCATCACTGATTGATCCTCAAGCGCAGCATCAACCGCAACCTCATCATTGATCTGTTCATCGGTTTCCTCCACAATGGTGTCAAGAATGCCAGAAGTATCTGGAACATCATCTCCACTCCTACTATTAAGGAAGCAGTATTTGTAGTTTTGTGTCTCCGTGTAAGACTCAGTGTATCCCAGCCGGTGGAACTTGTTGAGCATCCATTTTGACCAAATCTATGATCAAGTTGTATGGCAAGCCCCATTTGGTGTGGCAATACTCCAGACCGAGGTCGACAGGCCTTAATAAAATTCTGCCCCCAAACGGCAACTCTTTCGTCTGTCTTGACAATCGGTCTCAAGAACATCTGAAGGCTTGCAGGAACAAGTGTCAGCTGACTATCGATGTCAGTCATACTGTGTGTGGTGGGGTATGACTTTGGACCTAAATCAATCAAGGCAATATCATTGGATATGAACTTGAGTGCCGTCTTTATGATCTGAGTCTTCTCATCTCCATGGTCAAGATTAGCATGATGCACTCGCAGAATATTGTCGGTGCCATCTTTGAGACAGAGTACATCTGCCCTTCTTTCCTGTGTTGTGAAATACAAGGTGTCTTCGTATTTCTCTAGAAGTTTTATCTTTAGCCAATGCTTTGAATAAGAAAGGCTCTTCTCTGGTGACTGATCAAACTCCTGCAGCTTTTCATGGACTTGGTCCATGTTCATTACCCCATGCTCTAATTCTGAGTCTAACCATTCGCAGAATTCAATAAAAACTGCCTCTCGCTCCTCATCAATACTCCTCTGTCCTCTCTTCCTTTTTCCTTCCTCATCAGTCTTGGACAAACTGTCACCTCTCGCAAACATAAGTTTGCATCGCAAATGGTACAGTGTTTCTTCTGCTACCAAGTCGTTGATCCCTTCCAGGCGTCCAGTGACTTCAGTGCTCCAGTCATCCCCGCGACTCCGTGCTGTCTTCAGCAAGCTTGCCTTCAGTGTATCTGCAGTCAAATTATCTGGCACTCTGTATTTCTTTCTAGCTTGTGCTGGATTATTTTTGTAGAGCTGGGCTGGTTGGTTGCAAAGAATGCATACATCCTTATACAGGAGGTCAACTGACTGTGATCTTCTAGAACTGCAGCCATTTGATGAACTGAACTCACAAGTAGTGCGTCTTCTCTTCAACTTTGATGACTCTTTCTCTGCCTTTGATGCTTGAGCTGACTTCTTGGTGGTTGCAACAAAGTTGTTGTACAGATCATTTTTACACTTCTGGTGGTACCTCAGTTTTCCTTCCTTTTGAGCCTCCTTCATACGTTCCACAACAGTAACATTTTCGACAGTTTCTGCTTGTTTCAATAAAGTTGAGTATCCCTTTGGAGTTGCCTGTATGAGCCTTTCAGCTGGTGTATCCGAGCGTGCACAGATGAAGCAATTGAGCACAGGTGGAGTAACGTCTTCATCCATATTGCTAGACTCCATGTCCTGCAAAGTAGAAAATGAGATATATTTAGAAATTATTTTTCCACAAAGGAGTGTCTGTGGTGAAATATAAATGTTAACAATCAATTCAGAATCATGAAAAACCCTTATTTGACCCCTCATAAGTTACTTAAGGGCCGATTAAAAAAAATAAAAATTCTCGAAAATAATTTTTCGGTACCCGAATTCAACAGCTTTTTTTCTGGGTTTCCCACGGGAGTTGACCTTCAACATTTTAACACATGTTATTACACACCTTTACAAACATATTGGTGAAGAAATTTTTTGGTAACAATTTAGTTAACAGATTTTCATATGTTTCCCTTACTACATCGAGTTGAAGGGTTGTATCTGGTTTCAGATCAATCGGTTGGAAAATAAGGGATGAGTCGGCATTCCGATGTTTCAGGGACCTGCCATTAATATCCGAAATCTAAAAATCTTAACCTGATGGATTGTGTGGGCTACTGTCTTGTATTAAATGTGTCAAGTTTCAGAACAATCAGCCAGGTAATAAGGAAGGAGTAGCAGAAAATAGCAAAAAAGTTAACAGACGGAGCCCACCAAACCACAGTGGACGGATGGACGGACGGACAGACAGATATCATAACCCATTTTATCAGTTCATCTCTTCGAGATGAGATCGAGATCAGATGACCTAAAAACGACGTATTTATCCATCTCTAGGGCCCACAACATGTAAGAAACTGCAAAGGGGCTATCTACATATTACATAAGCATAGAGAGCAACAATTGTAAAAAATAAAAAGGGTCACTTTTTGCGCATGTAATAAGTAGATGGAAAAATATATATATGTAAATACGGCCGCGACAGATTTTGCGTATGTATTATGTATATGGTTCCAAAGCCCATTCAGAGGTCACGATTCCAGGTGCCGTGCACAGAGGAAACTATTTACGAAACAGTCTCCTCTCAATGGACCGCAAATGTCTCCTTCTCCTCTGCAATGTAATCCAAGCATCCTCCGGCATTGCCGACGGGAAAGCCACGAGCGGACCCTGAAACATCTGGAGCCAAGTAAGGAAAATAGGCAAAGCAGCAAACGTCGCTCTCCTCATGTTCCAGCCCACCACACAAACCGCAAACATGAGTCCTCGTCCTCAACCACCGCTTTAATCCAACCACATGGCCGTGGCGCACACACTCACAGATGCCTGGGCAGGACGTTATTACATTTATTGGGGGTTTCAAAGTGCAATGTCCATTTCAAAGCACCAGCTAGCTGATTGGTAAGATGAACCCACCCCTGCTGTCACTCTCATACGCGGTCAGCCTTGCTACATCACCAATGACACAAATAAGAAGCCATCTTTCCCAAGTCTTTCACTCCTTACACGTTACTTTGCGAGCAGCCTGATTTACTTGTGTGCAATGAATGAAACCACATAGTGGTTCACACACCGTGGTTCACACACAGGAGCTCACAACCACACAGTGGTTCACACACCGTGGTTCACACACAGGAGCTCACAACCACACAGTGGTTCACACACCCACAGGGGTTCTCAACACAAGAGCTCACAGCCACACAGTGGGTCACACACCTACAGGGGTTCTCAATAACACAGGAGCTCACAACCACACAGTGGTTCACACACCTATAGGGGTTCTCAATCACACAGGAGCTCACAACCACACAGTGGTTCACACACTTACATGGGTTCTCAATCACACAGGAGCTCACAACCACACAGTGGTTCACACACCTACAGGGATTCTCAATGGCACAGGAAATCACAACTCACAGCTCACAACTGAAATGTTAAATTAATTTTACGAGTGAGGTACCCGTGCTATGCACGGGTGGGAGGCCAGAAGCAAACAGACATTACAGAAATGGCGAATGCTAAAGCATGAAACCAATAAATTCCACATTCCTGGAGCACCTTCAGTTGCACGTCAGACATGGACAGCAAGTTCGTCAAGGACTTCCATGAAAAACGTACCCGTTCGCAAACAAATAGGTACGTGTGTTCCATACCCAGTCAATGGCGAATCTGCATATGGCGATCCATGAATTCACATTTAGAAAGGAGAAACCGTCACATCATTTCATCATTCACTTGAACCCGATATCTCTTTTTTCATGACAAACAGCATTACTCCAATCATAAATGAAATAACATTAATAAAAAAAATGAACTTTTAACAACATTCGTGACATAAACAAATATTTAAATCCTGATGTGAAGTTCCGTATGGCTGGGTGAATACAATTACGAATTCAAAATCGTAATTGTATTCACTCAATTCCAATCATCAATTGATACTTTAACAAAACGATTAACACGATTAACGTTTGACGATTTAACATTACGATTGAATGACGGTTGTGTTTGGATATTATCAATCCCGCGCATTGCCGTTATTTGTCCACTTCCGCATTCGCGGTAGGTTCATAATTGTCATCAAAATCTAAACAGTATTTTAGAGTTTCAATAAAAGCCACATCACTGTTCATATCGGTAAATATTATTCCATCGTGTTTGGAAAAACTGGAAAATTGGAAAATTGGAAAACTTGGGGAAATTTTAAAAACAATATAGCCTATTTTACTCCCAGGCGTCCCAGGAATACCCACCCAAAATATCGTTGCGATCGGTTGAGCCGTTTTTGCGGTACCTTCGAACAGACAGACGGACATTTGGTGAATTATAGTGAGATTATAAAAAAGGGACATGTTTGGTGTGTGGAACTAAATGCGTCAATTTGTTGAAAATAAAACTGGAGATGAAAAACATGAACTCCTTTTATGAGGATGTAAATTTACAACTAGGTTTCCTGGTGAATTCGATGGAACTGCATGCGTATTCTTTCTGTGGTCCTCTCTCGCGTTTCCCTTCCTTAAGACGAAATGTAAGCAGTCTATAAATATGACATCCAATCTTGTCTGTTGTCACGACTGATTTAACAAAATACAGCGCAAGACTTCGCCATTTAAAAAATAGTACAATCCACATGTAGTTTCGCTTTGTTTAAACTCCTGGCAATCCAACATGGCGGATCCCGAGTGTGGTGACGTCACAGTTATATGTCCGAAAGGAGTGTTAAAACGAGGAGGTGGTGGAGGAGAAAGGGAAACAACACCTCCTATTAAAGGCGGTAATAATAATAAATAATAAAAAAAAATAATAATAAAAAAATAATCCTTTATTTTAAAAGAATTACAATGTATTTATTCAAGAAAGGATTTTGAAATAGACGATTAATATTATTATGATTAAAATATAATTCGGTTGATGTCCCTTCGACCACCCCCAACCTGCCCCTAAATCAATCCCTGGTGTGTTCAGTTACCAAGTTCAGTGGGTGCGGTGGGGGCACAGACCATGGAGTGCGCGTCCCAGCTTTCAACTGTCTACTGCTGTTGAGAGGCTCCAGATTAAAAGTCACAAAAGTTAAACACTGTTCTAATCCATGACAGTGTGATCAGCAGCAGAGTCGTTAGGCACATTTATGCCGGGTTGACCCGGGGTATGCTCAGGTACCGAGCAGCTCGCTGGCGCTTCCCAAGCCAGTTGTTCCAAATCAACATTTTTGCACTGAGTGTTTAAGCAACTTGGCGAGCGCTCCACCAGAAACTTGGTAACTCAGCACACCCAGCACGGCAAATGTTCTCCACAAAAAATAAACGATTTATTTCTTTTACAATTAAAAAATAACAATCATGAAGAATGAGAAACTATGATTCGAATGGCGCTTAAACTCCTTGTTGTTGAAATACAAACGTGGCTGCGTTGAGGACAATGTGACGCATGGTAACAATGTTACGCCACAATCAGATAAAACGTTCGCAATTCGCTTAATCTCTGTCGGCGTCGGACGCAATTTTTGTGGCTCTCGGTTTTTCATGGAGTTTTATTGCTGCGAATCTTTTCGGCTTTCCGAGACGCGTCTGTTTCGGAAGAAAACGTGACAAAGGTAACAAACGTAACAAAGGTACGACACAAGGGTTTTTCACAACATAAAGTGAATTTTTTCTTTTCACATCAATAATCTTTCTTTAATTTACCAAATGTCTGTCCGTCTGTTCGAAGGTACCGCAAAAACGGCTCAACCCGTCGAAACGATATTTTGTGGGTAATCCTGGGATCTCGAGGAGTAAAATAGGCCATTTGGTTTTTCCAATTTCAGCTTTGGTCTCCTGTCTCCATCGATCTTGCCAAGGCCGCAAGCGCAACAGCTGTCAGCTCAAAATCCTTTTAACTGTTGATTTGGTGCAGTTACAGTTGTCGGGACTTTGGTACACGTATCGGGAGTACGTACGACATGGCGATTGTGAACATGATTTATCGATCACGATCATCGTGTATCGATCACGATTTGAAACACGATGAAATAATATTTACCGATATGAACAGTGATGTGGCTTTTAGTGAAATTCGAAAGATACTGTTGAGATTTTGATGATTTGCGTGTGATATGATTCAACGGATGTTTACATGAATCGTTTAAAATGAAAAAAACCCTTCAATTTCTGATATTTTGGCTTTTCATTTGGGCTTCTCAATTGGAGCCCCGCCCATAGGGCGGGTACCAATTGGAGCCCCGCCCATAGGGCGGGAACCGTTACGAGTACCCGGAATTAACTGCCGTAATTTACTCTTCTTCCTCGCTGATGAGTGTTTTGTTTCCTTCATTCAATTTCTCCATTCTCCATGTGCTCAATCATTGTGGATTTACATTCTCATTTTTACATTTCACATCTGCACAAAGTTGTGATTGAAGAGGACTGTTCTTTTTCAGGGAAGCAAAGCTTTATGACTTATGAGTCTCCCCGTTCACGAAGAATTGGTGTCAATGATTCCTCCGATTCTCGGATCCGACGTGACGTCACTTCCTGGCATTGGCCCTGAACACGACCGAATAACGGTTGGTGTGTGTGAAAACAAAAACTCTCTGTTGTGTTGATTGCGTCAGCGTTGCAGTTGGTTCACCTCGGTTTTTAGCTTCTGTTTCGTGTGTTTCGATCGCTTGTTTCTGATGCATTGTATATTTTAATCGAGAGTGTAACATTCTGGGACCAACAAAGTTTGTTACCGCATATTATGGCGGATAATGATGCAGACGAATTGGATACTGTCGCTCGTGAGCGGAACGAGGAGAAACTCCGTGCCGTGGGTCTGGGTTGGGGTCGTTTGTCCGTCAGTGTTGAGAGGTGGAGGGGAATCTGAGACAGTAGTTGGGGTAGTTTGTTCGTCAGTGTTGAGAGGTAGCGGGGGATTGAGGCAGTAGTTGGGGTAGTTTGTCCGTCTGTGTTGAGATGTAGATGGGGATCTGAGACAGTAGTTGGGGTAGTTTGTCCGTCAGTGTTGAGAGGTAGCGGGGGATTGAGGCAGTAGTTGGGGTAGTTTGTCCGTCAGTGTTGAGAGGGAGAGGTCAGTCCCACCACGTAGGTCATTAATATGAACTTGAGTTTCTGATGTCATTTCGGATATTTCTGGCGGAATTTCATATTTTATTTAATCTGTGAACATGGCAAATAATGATCAGACTCTCACGGATTCATACCTGAAATGAAATGTTCAGAACAAATGCTTCTTTCCTGGCAAACGCTGGCAAAATATCTGCTTCAGATATGAAATCTTTCCTCTTCTCCAATGGCTTGATCTCTGATCATCAATTTGGTTTCAGACCTGGTCACTCTACTCTGGACATGCTGCTTCTGCTTTCTCAACAATGGATGGAGGTCCTCAATGCCAAACAGGAAATTAGAGCTGTCTCCCTTGACATATCATGTGCCTTCGGTACGGTCTGGCACCCCGCTCTGCTCACCAAACTATCTTCTTTTGGTATCCATGGAAATCTCCACGCATGGCTGGCGGACTTCCTCTCTAGTCGTAGTCAACGTGTGGCCCTGAATGGGTTTCTCTCATCTCCTCTTCCTGTTCAGGCTGGAGTTCCCCAAGGCAGTGTTCTGGGCCCTGTGCTTTTTCTGGTCTTCATCAATGATCTCTCTAGCCCTGGTGTTGGGCTAGCGGCTAGGGTGCCGGCTTAGGATCCTAGGATCCTGGGTTCGAATCCCGGTCGATCGCTGAATTAACGCCAGGGGGGTTGACTCAGCCTGTCATCCTTCCGAGGTCGGCTAATTGAGCACCAGTTCACTGGTAATTCCCTGTTTGTTGTTAAAAGGCGGCAAAAAGGGTTGGCGTCAGGAAGGGCATCCGGCCGTAAAACATTGCTTCAAAAAGGGGACCAAAAAACAACAACAACCAAGGTTTCCGAAAAAGGCCAACCCCCGCTTTGCGGGGAAAAATGGCCTCTAAAGGTGGTATATATATCAATGATCTCTCTGACTCTTGAAAATCCTCTCTATCTCTTTGCTGATGACTACTCTCTGTCGCTCCATTCTTCATCCCTCAGGTCGGCAGTCTGCAGCCTCCTCACTCTCTGCAGACCTGGACAAAATCACAGACTGGGCATACAAGTGGAACATGTCTTTCAATCCTGACAAATCTCACACTCTTACGATGTCTCTCCGAAAAGACCGACTGGACAACCCTCCCATCCACTTTCTGAATAATCCTCTCCAAGAAGTTCTGTCACTCAAGCTTTTGGGTCTCACTATCTGCTATGATCTTTCCTGGGAAAACCACATTTCAAATCTGGCCTCCAAAGCCAGTTGCCGACTGGGCATCCTCCGTCGTGCGAAGTCCTTCTTTGGCACACCTGAGCTCCTCACCACATACAAGGCTTTCATCCGCAGCTCAATGGAATACTGCTCTCCCCTCTGGGCTGGTGTACCTGCCTCACACCTAGCTCGTCTTCACGCTGTTGAAACCAACGCATTCAGAATCATTGGAATCTCCCGCGATGAAGCTAACTCCAAGGGCCTCTCACTCACTCACCGCAGTCAGGTTGGTGGTCTTTCTGTCTTCTACCGACTCCTCTCTGGCCTTGCCCCCCCAGCTCTCTCTGGGCTCTGTCCAGCAAATATTCCTACAGGTCGCACAAGATCTGCCTGCAACCCTCTTATGGTTAAACTGCCAAAATCAAGACTCTCTGCTCACCTTCACTCCTTCATTCCTCTTTTCTCCCGCCTCTGGAACAAACTCCCTCACTCTCTTCAATCCCACTCCACCCTCCAGGTCTTTAAAACAGCTGTTCACCACCATCTCTTATCTTCACCCATCCAAAACATTGATCTTTTCTATCCCCGCTAATTTCACCCCAATTCCACTTTTTTGAAATACCAACTTCTGTCCTGGAAGTCCTTGGTGTCCTTGTGTTTGATACTTCTGCCACCCCCCTTCCCCCAAGCCCTCTCCCTCCCACACATCTCCCTGCTCTTAAATGTTGTGTGCCCTCAAGTGTTTGTGTGCTTCCCCTTCTCTTGTCTTCCGCTCCCTCTTTTTATATATTTTGTTTGTCTGGTTGATTTGTTTGTGAAGTAAATGTCAGCTCTTTCATGAGCCTCGATTCAGTATACAAAAAATTTATGTATATATATTCATATTCATTCATATATTCTTATGTTCATATCAAGAATAACCAAAATTCGCTATTTCACTCTTCTTCCTCACTTTTTAGTGTTTTATCTTCTTCATTCAATTTCTACACTCTCCATGTGCTCAATCATGGTGTTTTTACATTCTTATTTTTACATTTTACATCGCACATCTGCACAAAGTTGTGATTGAAGAGGACTGTTCTTTTTCAGGGAAGCGAAGCTTTATGAGTCTCCCCGTTCACGATTAATTGGTGTGAATGATTCTTCCGATTGTCAAGATGGTGGTATGAAGGTGTCTTATCGTTCACAAGACGTTGTTGTGGAGGTGTCTTCCAGTTCACAATGCGTTGTTGTGGAGGAGTCTTCCGGTTCACAAGGCGTTGTTGTGGAGGAGTCTTCCGGTTCACAAGACGTTGTTGTGGAGGAGTCTTCCGGTTCACAAGACGTTGTTGTGGAGGAGTCTTCCGGTTCACAAGACGTTGTTGTGGAGGAGTCTTCCGGTTCACAAGACGTTGTTGTGGAGGAGTCTTCCGTTTCACAAGACGCTGTTGTGGAGGAGTATTCGGGTTCACAAGACGTTGTTGTGGAGGAGTCTTCCGGTTCACAAGACGTTGATGTGGATGAGTTCCGGTTCACAAGACGTTGTCGTGGAGGAGTCTTCCTGTTCACAAGACGTTGTTGTGGAGTAGTCTTCCGGTTCACAAGACGTACTTGGCTCTAATAGGCCCTACAGGAGTGGGGAAAAGTAAGTTAGCCTTTGAGATTGGAAAGGAAGAGGAGACTCTATGCTTTAAACCACCAGGACAGTGGTGGGATGGGTATTTAGGTCAGCAAGTGGTAATCATTGATGAATTTGACGGAGAGGCAGATATGCCGTACACGTCGATGCTACAGCTACTTGACCGTTACCCTTTGAGATTACCCATAAAAGGAGCAACAGTCGTGTTTAATTCACCATTAGTCGTCATAACGTCTAACAAGTCGCCACAGGAGTGGTACCCAACAACGGAGATATCAGCATTGAATAGAAGACTGGACCATCTCCTGCAGCTACAGGAAAAAGACAAGGTAAGCTTAGTCTACCTTTTTAAGGGTAGGTTCGAAGAATGTAGCTTTCATGGAAACAAACATACGCATCCACGGTAAAGTGGAAGCTCGTTGTTCGCTTAGCCATTGTACATAACCAAGAACAGCTCGTGTCTTGTATGCTGCCGTTAACAGGCCAGTCCTGCTGTTGGTGTGTGTGCGCCATTCCTTACCAAACGGCTTGTCCTTGGAAGCGTTGGCAGCCAACTGAGGGTCAATAATACCCAGGTGCCTACCAAAGAATGTGTAACGGCCGTTTTTAGGCTTTAGTTTGATAGCAGAAGGGTGTATCCACAAGAAAGTGTTGCCCAGAAGCTTGTCTCTAGCCTGTTTAGCAAAAGCCACCCACACCTGACGTTTACCGAGGCTAGAGACCACTTTTCGCACTTGTGTTGGTGCAGGAAAGCACTTTTGCACTTGTATATAGTGTGGAAAAAACACTTTTTGCACTTGTGATAGTGTTGAAAAACCACTTTTCGCACCTGTGTTGGTGTTGAAAAACCAATTTTCGCACTTGTGTTGGTGCAGGAAACCACCTTTGCACTTGTATTAGTGTGGAAAAACCACTTATCGCACTTGTGTTAGTGTTGAAAAACCACTTTTCGCACTTGTGTTGGTGCAGGAAACCACTTTTGCACTTGTATTAGTGTGGAAAAAACACTTTTTGCACTAGTGATAGTGTTGAAAAACCACTTTTCGCACTTGTGTTAGTGTTGAAAAACCACTTTTCGCACTTGTGTTGGTGCAGGAAACCACTTTTGTACTTGTATTAGTGTGGAAAAACCACTTTTCGCACTTGTGTTAGTGTTGAAAAACCACTTTTCGCACTTGTGTTAGTGTTGAAAAACCACTTTTCGCACTTGTATTAGTGTTGAAAAACCACTTTTCGCACTTGTGTTGGTGCAGGAAACCACTTTTGCACTTGTATTAGTGTGGAAAAAAACACTTTTTGCACTTGTGATAGTGTTGAAAAACCACTTTTCGCACTTGTGTTAGTGTTGAAAAACCACATTTTGCACTTGTGTTAGTGTTGAAAAACCACTTTTCGCACTTATGTTGGTGCAGGAAACCACTTTTGCACTTGTATTAGTGTGGAAAAAACACTTTTCGCACTTGTGTTAGTGTTGAAAAACCACTTTTCGCACTTGTATTAGTGTGGTAAAACCACTTTTCGCACTTGTGTTAGTGTTGAAAAACCACTTTTCGCACTTGTGTTGGTGCAGGAAACCACTTTTGCACTTGTATTAGTGTGGAAAAAAAACACTTTTTGCACTTGTGATAGTGTTGAAAAACCACTTTTCGCACTTGTGTTAGTGTTGAAAAACCACTTTTCGCACTTGTGTTAGTGTTGAAAAACCACTTTTCGCACTTGTGTTGGTGCAGGAAACCACTTTTGCACTTGTATTAGTGTGGAAAAAAACACTTTTTGCACTTGTGATAGTGTTGAAAAACCACTTTTCGCACTTGTGTTAGTGTTGAAAAAACCACTTTTCGCACTTGTGTTGGTGCAGGAAACCACTTTTGCACTTGTATTAGTGTGGAAAAAGCACTTTTCGCACTTGTGTTAGTGTTGAAAAAGCACTTTTCGCACTTGTGTTAGTGTTGAAAAAGCACTTTTCGCACTTGTGTTGGTGCAGGAAACCACTTTTGCACTTGTATTGGTGTGGAAAACCACTTTTCGCACTTGTGTTAGTGTTGAAAAACCACTTTTCGCACTTGTGTTAGTGTTGAAAAACCACTTTTCGCACTTGTGTTGGTGCAGGAAACCACTTTTGCACTTGTATTAGTGTGGAAAAAACACTTTTTGCATTTGTGATAGTGTTGAAAAACCACTTTTCGCACTTGTGTTAGTGTTGAAAAACCACTTTTCCCACTTGTGATAGTGTTGAAAAACCACTTTTCGCACTTGTGTTAGTGTTGAAAAACCACTTTTCGCACTTGTGTTGGTGCAGGAAACCACTTTTGCACTTGTATTAGTGTGGAAAAAACACTTTTCGCACTTGTGTTGGTGTTGAAAAACCACTTTTCGCACTTGTGTTGGTGCAGGAAACCACTTTTGCACTTGTATTAGTGTGGAAAAAACACTTTTCGCACTTGTGTTGGTGTTGAAAAACCACTTTTCGCACTTGTGTTAGTGTTGAAAAACCACTTTTCGCACTTGTGTTAGTGTTGAAAAACCACTTTTCGCACTTGTGTTGGTGCAGGAAACCACTTTTCGCACATTGTGTTGGTGCAGGAAACCACTTTTGCACTTGTATTAGTGTGGAAAAACCACTTTTCGCACTTGTGTTAGTGTTGAAAAACACTTTTCGCACTTGTGTTAGTGTTGAAAAACCACTTTTCGCACTTGTGTTGGTGCAGGAAACCACTTTTGCACTTGTATTAGTGTGGAAAAAAACACTTTTTGCACTTGTGATAGTGTTGAAAAACCACTTTTCGCACTTGTGTTAGTGTTGAAAAACCACTTTTCGCACTTGTGTTGGTGCAGGAAACCACTTTTGCACTTGTATTAGTGTGGAAAAAGCACTTTTCGCACTTGTGTTAGTGTTGAAAAAGCACTTTTCGCACTTGTGTTAGTGTTGAAAAAGCACTTTTCGCACTTGTGTTGGTGCAGGAAACCACTTTTGCACTTGTATTGGTGTGGAAAACCACTTTTCGCACTTGGGTTAGTGTTGAAAAACCACTTTTCGCACTTGTGTTAGTGTTGAAAAACCACTTTTCGCACTTGTGTTGGTGCAGGAAACCACTTTTGCACTTGTATTAGTGTGGAAAAAACACTTTTTGCATTTGTGATAGTGTTGAAAAACCACTTTTCGCACTTGTGTTAGTGTTGAAAAACCACTTTTCCCACTTGTGATAGTGTTGAAAAACCACTTTTCGCACTTGTGTTAGTGTTGAAAAACCACTTTTCGCACTTGTGTTGGTGCAGGAAACCACTTTTGCACTTGTATTAGTGTGGAAAAAACACTTTTCGCACTTGTGTTGGTGTTGAAAAACCACTTTTCGCACTTGTGTTGGTGCAGGAAACCACTTTTGCACTTGTATTAGTGTGGAAAAAACACTTTTCGCACTTGTGTTGGTGTTGAAAAACCACTTTTCGCACTTGTGTTAGTGTTGAAAAACCACTTTTCGCACTTGTGTTAGTGTTGAAAAACCACTTTTCGCACTTGTGTTGGTGCAGGAAACCACTTTTCGCACATTGTGTTGGTGCAGGAAACCACTTTTGCACTTGTATTAGTGTGGAAAAACCACTTTTCGCACTTGTGTTAGTGTTGAAAAACACTTTTCGCACTTGTGTTAGTGTTGAAAAACCACTTTTCGCACTTGTGTTGGTGCAGGAAACCACTTTTGCACTTGTATTAGTGTGGAAAAAAAACACTTTTTGCACTTGTGATAGTGTTGAAAAACCACTTTTCGCACTTGTGTTAGTGTTGAAAAACCACTTTTCGCACTTGTGTTGGTGCAGGAAACCACTTTTGCACTTGTATTAGTGTGGAAAAAGCACTTTTCGCACTTGTGTTAGTGTTGAAAAAGCACTTTTCGCACTTGTGTTAGTGTTGAAAAAGCACTTTTCGCACTTGTGTTGGTGCAGGAAACCACTTTTGCACTTGTATTGGTGTGGAAAACCACTTTTCGCACTTGTGTTAGTGTTGAAAAACCACTTTTCGCACTTGTGTTAGTGTTGAAAAACCACTTTTCGCACTTGTGTTGGTGCAGGAAACCACTTTTGCACTTGTATTAGTGTGGAAAAAACACTTTTTGCATTTGTGATAGTGTTGAAAAACCACTTTTCGCACTTGTGTTAGTGTTGAAAAACCACTTTTCCCACTTGTGATAGTGTTGAAAAACCACTTTTCGCACTTGTGTTAGTGTTGAAAAACCACTTTTCGCACTTGTGTTGGTGCAGGAAACCACTTTTGCACTTGTATTAGTGTGGAAAAAACACTTTTCGCACTTGTGTTGGTGTTGAAAAACCACTTTTCGCACTTGTGTTGGTGCAGGAAACCACTTTTGCACTTGTATTAGTGTGGAAAAAACACTTTTCGCACTTGTGTTGGTGTTGAAAAACCACTTTTCGCACTTGTGTTAGTGTTGAAAAACCACTTTTCGCACTTGTGTTAGTGTTGAAAAACCACTTTTCGCACTTGTGTTGGTGCAGGAAACCACTTTTCGCACATTGTGTTGGTGCAGGAAACCACTTTTGCACTTGTATTAGTGTGGAAAAACCACTTTTCGCACTTGTGTTAGTGTTGAAAAACCACTTTTCGCACTTGTGTTGGTGCAGGAAACCACTTTTGCACTTGTATTAGTGTGGAAAAACCACTTTTCGCACTTGTGTTGGTGCAGGAAACCACTTTTGCACTTGTATTAGTGTGGAAAAACCACTTTTCGCACTTGTATTAGTGTGGTAAAACCACTTTTCGCACTTGTGTTAGTGTTGAAAAACCACTTTTCGCACTTGTGTTGGTGCAGGAAACCACTTTTCGCACTTGTGTTAGTGTTGAAAAACCACTTTTCGCACTTGTGTTAGTGTTGAAAAACCACTTTTCGCACTTGTGTTGGTGCAGGAAACCACTTTTGCACTTGTATTAGTGTGGAAAAACCACTTTTCGCACTTGTATTAGTGTGGTAAAACCACTTTTCGCACTTGTGTTAGTGTTGAAAAACCACTTTTCGCACTTGTGTTGGTGCAGGAAACCACTTTTCGCACTTGTGTTAGTGTTGAAAAACCACTTTTCGCACTTGTGTTGGTGCAGGAAACCACTTTTGCACTTGTATTAGTGTGGAAAAAACACTTTTCGCACTTGTGTTAGTGTTGAAAAAACACTTTTCGCACTTGTGTTAGTGTTGAAAAACCACTTTTTGCACTTGTGTTGGTGCAGGAAACCACTTTTGCACTTGCATTAGTGTGGAAAAAACACTTTTTGCACTTGTGATAGTGTTGAAAAAACCACTTTTCGCACCTGTGTTGGTGTTGAAAAACCAATTTTCGCACTTGTGTTGGTGCAGGAAACCACCTTTGCACTTGTATTAGTGTGGAAAAACCACTTATCGCACTTGTGTTAGTGTTGAAAAACCACTTTTCGCACTTGTGTTGGTGCAGGAAACCACTTTTGCACTTGTATTAGTGTGGAAAAAACACTTTTTGCACTTGTGATAGTGTTGAAAAACCACTTTTCCCACTTGTGTTAGTGTTGAAAAACCACTTTTCGCACTTGTGTTGGTGCAGGAAACCACTTTTGCACTTGTATTAGTGTGGAAAAAACACTTTTTGCATTTGTGATAGTGTTGAAAAACCACTTTTCGCACTTGTTAGTGTTGAAAAACCACTTTTCGCACTTGTGTTGGTGCAGGAAACCACTTTTGCACTTGTATTAGTGTGGAGAAAACACTTTTCGCACTTGTGTTAGTGTTGAAAAACCACTTTTCGCACTTGTGTTAGTGTTGAAAAACCACTTTTCGCACTTGTGTTGGTGCAGGAACCACTTTTGCACTTGTATTAGTGTTGAAAAACCACTTTTCGCACTTGTGTTGGTGCAGGAAACCACTTTTGCACTTGTATTAGTGTGGAAAAAACACTTTTCGCACTTGTGTTAGTGTTGAAAAACCACTTTTCGCACTTGTATTAGTGTGGTAAAACCACTTTTCGCACTTGTGTTAGTGTTGAAAAACCACTTTTCGCACTTGTGTTGGTGCAGGAAACCACTTTTGCACTTGTATTAGTGTGGAAAAAAACACTTTTTGCACTTGTGATAGTGTTGAAAAACCACTTTTCGCACTTGTGTTAGTGTTGAAAAACCACTTTTCGCACTTGTGTTAGTGTTGAAAAACCACTTTTCGCACTTGTGTTGGTGCAGGAAACCACTTTTGCACTTGTATTAGTGTGGAAAAAACACTTTTCGCACTTGTGTTAGTGTTGAAAAACCACTTTTCGCACTTGTGTTAGTGTTGAAAAACCACTTTTCCCACTTGTGATAGTGTTGAAAAACCACTTTTCGCACTTGTGTTGGTGCAGGAAACCACTTTTGCACTTGTATTAGTGTGGAAAAACCACTTTTCGCACTTGTATTAGTGTGGTAAAACCACTTTTCGCACTTGTGTTAGTGTTGAAAAACCACTTTTCGCACTTGTGTTGGTGCAGGAAACCACTTTTCGCACTTGTGTTAGTGTTGAAAAACCACTTTTCGCACTTGTGTTGGTGCAGGAAACCACTTTTGCACTTGTATTAGTGTGGAAAAAACACTTTTCGCACTTGTGTTGGTGTTGAAAAACCACTTTTCGCACTTGTGTTAGTGTTGAAAAACCACTTTTCGCACTTGTGTTAGTGTTGAAAAACCACTTTTCGCACTTGTGTTGGTGCAGGAAACCACTTTTCGCACATTGTGTTGGTGCAGGAAACCACTTTTGCACTTGTATTAGTGTGGAAAAACCACTTTTCGCACTTGTGTTAGTGTTGAAAAACCACTTTTCGCACTTGTGTTAGTGTTGAAAAACCACTTTTCGCACTTGTGTTGGTGCAGGAAACCACTTTTGCACTTGCATTAGTGTGGAAAAACCACTTTTCGCACTTGTGTTAGTGTTGAAAAACGACTTTTCGCACTTGTGTTGGTGCAGGAAACCACTTTTGCACTTGTATTGGTGTGGAAAAACCACTTTTCGCACTTGTGTTAGTGTTGAAAAACCACTTTTCGCACTTGTGTTAGTGTTGAAAAACCACTTTTCGCACTTGTGTTGGTGCAGGAAACCACTTTTGCACTTGTATTAGTGTGGAAAAAACACTTTTTGCATTTGTGATAGTGTTGAAAAACCACTTTTCGCACTTGTGTTAGTGTTGAAAAACCACTTTTCCCACTTGTGATAGTGTTGAAAAACCACTTTTCGCACTTGTGTTAGTGTTGAAAAACCACTTTTCGCACTTGTGTTGGTGCAGGAAACCACTTTTGCACTTGTATTAGTGTGGAAAAAACACTTTTCGCACTTGTGTTGGTGTTGAAAAACCACTTTTCGCACTTGTGTTGGTGCAGGAAACCACTTTTGCACTTGTATTAGTGTGGAAAAACCACTTTTCGCACTTGTGTTGGTGTTGAAAAACCACTTTTCGCACTTGTGTTAGTGTTGAAAAACCACTTTTCGCACTTGTGTTGGTGCAGGAAACCACTTTTCGCACATTGTGTTGGTGCAGGAAACCACTTTTGCACTTGTATTAGTGTGGAAAAACCACTTTTCGCACTTGTGTTAGTGTTGAAAAACCACTTTTCGCACTTGTGTTAGTGTTGAAAAACCACTTTTCGCACTTGTGTTGGTGCAGGAAACCACTTTTGCACTTGTATTAGTGTGGAAAAACCACTTTTCGCACTTGTATTAGTGTGGTAAAACCACTTTTCGCACTTGTGTTAGTGTTGAAAAACCACTTTTCGCACTTGTGTTGGTGCAGGAAACCACTTTTCGCACTTGTGTTAGTGTTGAAAAACCACTTTTCGCACTTGTGTTGGTGCAGGAAACCACTTTTGCACTTGTATTAGTGTGGAAAAAACACTTTTCGCACTTGTGTTAGTGTTGAAAAAACACTTTTCGCACTTGTGTTGGTGCAGGAAACCACTTTTGCACTTGCATTAGTGTGGAAAAAACACTTTTTGCACTTGTGATAGTGTTGAAAAAACCACTTTTCGCACCTGTGTTGGTGTTGAAAAACCAATTTTCGCACTTGTGTTGGTGCAGGAAACCACCTTTGCACTTGTATTAGTGTGGAAAAACCACTTATCGCACTTGTGTTAGTGTTGAAAAACCACTTTTCGCACTTGTGTTGGTGCAGGAAACCACTTTTGCACTTGTATTAGTGTGGAAAAAACACTTTTTGCACTTGTGATAGTGTTGAAAAACCACTTTTCGCACTTGTGTTAGTGTTGAAAAACCACTTTTCGCACTTGTGTTGGTGCAGGAAACCACTTTTGCACTTGTATTAGTGTGGAAAAAACACTTTTTGCATTTGTGATAGTGTTGAAAAACCACTTTTCGCACTTGTTAGTGTTGAAAAACCACTTTTCGCACTTGTGTTGGTGCAGGAAACCACTTTTGCACTTGTATTAGTGTGGAGAAAACACTTTTCGCACTTGTGTTAGTGTTGAAAAACCACTTTTCGCACTTGTGTTAGTGTTGAAAAACCACTTTTCGCACTTGTGTTGGTGCAGGAAACCACTTTTGCACTTGTATTAGTGTGGAAAAAACACTTTTCGCACTTGTGTTAGTGTTGAAAAACCACTTTTCGCACTTGTATTAGTGTGGTAAAACCACTTTTCGCACTTGTGTTAGTGTTGAAAAACCACTTTTCGCACTTGTGTTGGTGCAGGAAACCACTTTTGCACTTGTATTAGTGTGGAAAAAAACACTTTTTGCACTTGTGATAGTGTTGAAAAACCACTTTTCGCACTTGTGTTAGTGTTGAAAAACCACTTTTCGCACTTGTTAGTGTTGAAAAACCACTTTTCGCACTTGTGTTGGTGCAGGAAACCACTTTTGCACTTGTATTAGTGTGGAAAAAACACTTTTCGCACTTGTGTTAGTGTTGAAAAACCACTTTTCGCACTTGTGTTAGTGTTGAAAAACCACTTTTCCCACTTGTGATAGTGTTGAAAAACCACTTTTCGCACTTGTGTTGGTGCAGGAAACCACTTTTGCACTTGTATTAGTGTGGAAAAACCACTTTTCGCACTTGTATTAGTGTGGTAAAACCACTTTTCGCACTTGTGTTAGTGTTGAAAAACCACTTTTCGCACTTGTGTTGGTGCAGGAAACCACTTTTCGCACTTGTGTTAGTGTTGAAAAACCACTTTTCGCACTTGTGTTGGTGCAGGAAACCACTTTTGCACTTGTATTAGTGTGGAAAAAACACTTTTCGCACTTGTGTTGGTGTTGAAAAACCACTTTTCGCACTTGTGTTAGTGTTGAAAAACCACTTTTCGCACTTGTGTTAGTGTTGAAAAACCACTTTTCGCACTTGTGTTGGTGCAGGAAACCACTTTTCGCACATTGTGTTGGTGCAGGAAACCACTTTTGCACTTGTATTAGTGTGGAAAAACCACTTTTCGCACTTGTGTTAGTGTTGAAAAACCACTTTTCGCACTTGTGTTAGTGTTGAAAAACCACTTTTCGCACTTGTGTTGGTGCAGGAAACCACTTTTGCACTTGCATTAGTGTGGAAAAACCACTTTTCGCACTTGTGTTAGTGTTGAAAAACGACTTTTCGCACTTGTGTTGGTGCAGGAAACCACTTTTGCACTTGTATTGGTGTGGAAAAACCACTTTTTGCACTTGTGTTAGTGTTGAAAAACCACTTTTCGCACTTGTGTTAGTGTTGAAAAACCACTTTTCGCACTTGTGTTAGTGTTGAAAAACCACTTTTCGCACTTGTTAGTGTTGAAAAACCACTTTTCGC
The DNA here is from genome assembly GCF_964187855.1 of Myxine glutinosa. Taxonomy (NCBI): domain Eukaryota; kingdom Metazoa; phylum Chordata; class Myxini; order Myxiniformes; family Myxinidae; genus Myxine; species Myxine glutinosa. Next base: position 132,141 of record NW_027616871.1, on the reverse strand, counting down.
ACTTGTTAGTGTTGAAAAACCACTTTTCGCACTTGTGTTGGTGCAGGAAACCACTTTTGCACTTGTATTAGTGTGGAGAAAACACTTTTTGCACTTGTGTTAGTGTTGAAAAACCACTTTTCGCACTTGTGTTAGTGTTGAAAAACCACTTTTCGCACTTGTGTTAGTGTTGAAAAACCACTTTTCGCACTTGTGTTAGTGTTGAAAAACCACTTTTCGCACTTGTGTTAGTGTTGAAAAACCACTTTTCGCACTTGTGTTGGTGCAGGAAACCACTTTTGCACTTGTATTGGTGTGGAAAAACCACTTTTCGCACTTGTGTTAGTGTTGAAAAACCACTTTTCGCACTTGAGGTGGTGCAGGAAACCACTTTTGCACTTGCATTAGTGTGGAAAAACACTTTTTGCACTTGTGTTGGTGCAGGAAACCACTTTTGCACTTGTATTAGTGTGGAAAAACCACTTTTCACACTTGTGTTAGTGTTGAAAAACCACTTTTCGCACTTGTGTTAGTGTTGAAAAACCACTTTTCGCACTTGTGTTGGTGCAGGAAACCACTTTTGCACTTGTATTAGTGTGGAAAAAACACTTTTCGCACTTGTGTTAGTGTTGAAAAACCACTTTTCGCACTTGTGTTAGTGTTGAAAAACCACTTTTCGCACTTGTGTTAGTGTTGAAAAACCACTTTTCGCACTTGTGTTGGTGCAGGAAACCACTTTTGCACTTGTATTAGTGTGGAAAAACCACTTTTCGCACTTGTGTTGGTGCAGGAAAGCACTTTTGCACTTGTATTAGTGTGGAAAAACCACTTTTCGCACTTGTGTTAGTGTTGAAAAACCACTTTTCGCACTTGTGTTAGCATTGAAAAACCACTTTTCGCACTTGTGTTGGTGCAGGAAACCACTTTTGCACTTGTATTAGTGTTGAAAAAACACTTTTCGCACTTGTGTTAGTGTTGAAAACCCACTTTTCGCACGTGTTAGTGAAGGAAACCACTTTTCGCACTTGTGTTGGTGCAGGAAACCACTTTTGCACTTGTATTAGTGTGGAAAAACCACTTTTTGCACTTGTGATAGTGTTGAAAAACCACTTTTCGCACTTGTGTTAGTGTTGAAAAACCACTTTTCGCACTTGTGTTAGTGTTCAAAAACTACTTGTGTTGGTGCAGGAAACCCCTTTTGCACTTGTATTAGTGTGGAAAAACCACTTTTCGCACTTGTGTTAGTGTTGAAAAACCACTTTTCGCACTTGTGTTAGTGTTGAAAAACCACTTTTTGCACTTGTGTTGGTGCAGGAAACCACTTTTGCACTTGCATTAGTGTGGAAAAAACACTTTTTGCACTTGTGATAGTGTTGAAAAACCACTTTTCGCACCTGTGTTGGTGTTGAAAAACCAATTTTCGCACTTGTGTTGGTGCAGGACACCACCTTTGCACTTGTATTAGTGTGGAAAAACCACTTATCGCACTTGTGTTAGTGTTGAAAAACCACTTTTCGCACTTGTGTTGGTGCAGGAAACCACTTTTGCACTTGTATTAGTGTGGAAAAAACACTTTTTGCACTTGTGATAGTGTTGAAAAACCACTTTTCGCACTTGTGTTAGTGTTGAAAAACCACTTTTCGCACTTGTGTTGGTGCAGGAAACCACTTTTGTACTTGTATTAGTGTGGAAAAACCACTTTTCGCACTTGTGTTAGTGTGGAAAAACCACTTTTCGCACTTGTGTTAGTGTTGAAAATCCACTTTTCGCACTTGTGTTAGTGTTGAAAAACCACTTTTCGCACTTGTGTTGGTGCAGGAAACCACTTTTGCACTTGTATTAGTGTGGAAAAAAACACTTTTTGCACTCGTGATAGTGTTGAAAAACCACTTTTCGCACTTGTGTTAGTGTTGAAAAACCACATTTTGCACTTGTGTTAGTGTTGAAAAACCACTTTTCGCACTTGTGTTGGTGCAGGAAACCACTTTTGCACTTGTATTAGTGTGGAAAAAACACTTTTCGCACTTGTGTTAGTGTGGTAAAACCACTTCGCACTTGTGTTAGTGTTGAAAAACCACTTTTCGCACTTGTGTTGGTGCAGGAAACCACTTTTGCACTTGTATTAGTGTGGAAAAAACACTTTTCGCACTTGTGTTAGTGTTGAAAAACCACTTTTCGCACTTGTGTTGGTGCAGGAAACCACTTTTGCACTTGTATTAGTGTGGAAAAACCACTTTTCGCACTTGTGTTAGTGTTGAAAAAGCACTTTTCGCACTTGTGTTAGTGTTGAAAAAGCACTTTTCGCACTTGTGTTGGTGCAGGAAACCACTTTTACACTTGTATTGGTGTGGAAAACCACTTTTCGCACTTGTGTTAGTGTTGAAAAACCACTTTTCGCACTTGTGTTAGTGTTGAAAAACCACTTTTCGCACTTGTGTTGGTGCAGGAAACCACTTTTGCACTTGTATTAGTGTGGAAAAAACACTTTTTGCATTTGTGATAGTGTTGAAAAACCACTTTTCGCACTTGTGTTAGTGTTGAAAAAGCACTTTTCGCACTTGTGTTAGTGTTGAAAAAGCACTTTTCGCACTTGTGTTGGTGCAGGAAACCATTTTTACACTTGTATTGGTGTGGAAAACCACTTTTCGCACTTGTGTTAGTGTTGAAAAACCACTTTTCGCACTTGTGTTAGTGTTGAAAAACCACTTTTCGCACTTGTGTTGGTGCAGGAAACCACTTTTGCACTTGTATTAGTGTGGAAAAAACACTTTTTGCATTTGTGATAGTGTTGAAAAACCACTTTTCGCACTTGTGTTAGTGTTGAAAAACCACTTTTCCCACTTGTGATAGTGTTGAAAAACCACTTTTCGCACTTGTGTTAGTGTTGAAAAACCACTTTCGCACTTGTGTTGGTGCAGGAAACCACTTTTGCACTTGTATTAGTGTGGAAAAACCACTTTTCGCACTTGTGTTAGTGTTGAAAAAGCACTTTTCGCACTTGTGTTAGTGTTGAAAAAGCACTTTTCGCACTTGTGTTGGTGCAGGAAACCACTTTTACACTTGTATTGGTGTGGAAAACCACTTTTCGCACTTGTGTTAGTGTTGAAAAACCACTTTTCGCACTTCTGTTAGTGTTGAAAAACCACTTTCGCACTTGTGTTGGTGCAGGAAACCACTTTTGCACTTGTATTAGTGTGGAAAAAACACTTTTCGCACTTGCGTTGGTGTTGAAAAACCACTTTTCGCACTTGTGTTAGTGTGGAAAAACCACTTTTCGCACATTGTGTTGGTGCAGGAAACCACTTTTGCACTTGTATTAGTGTGGAAAAACCACTTTTCGCACTTGTGTTAGTGTTGAAAAACCACTTTTCGCACTTGTGTTAGTGTTGAAAAACCACTTTTCGCACTTGTGTTGGTGCAGGAAACAACTTTTGCACTTGTATTAGTGTGGAAAAACCACTTTTCGCACTTGTATTAGTGTTGAAAAACCACTTTTCGCACTTGTGTTGGTGCAGGAAACCACTTTTCGCACTTGTGTTAGTGTTGAAAAACCACTTTTCGCACTTGTGTTGGTGCAGGAAACCACTTTTGCACTTGTATTAGTGTGGAAAAAACACTTTTCGCACTTGTGTTAGTGTTGAAAAAACACTTTTCGCACTTGTGTTAGTGTTGAAAAACCACTTTTTGCACTTGTGTTAGTGTTGAAAAACCACTTTTCGCACTTGTGTTAGTGTTGAAAAACCACTTTTCGCACTTGTGTTAGTGTTGAAAAACCACTTTTTGCACTTGTGTTGGTGCAGGAAACCACTTTTGCACTTGTGATAGTGTTGAAAAACCACTTTTCGCACTTGTGTTAGTGTTGAAAAACCACTTTTCGCACTTGTGTTAGTGTTGAAAAACCACTTTTTGCACTTGTGTTGGTGCAGGAAACCACTTTTTGCACTTGTATTAGTGTGGAAAAACCACTTTTTGCACTAGTGTTAGTGTTGAAAAAGCACTTTTCGCACTTGTGTTAGTGTTGAAAAACGACTTTTCGCACTTGTGTTGGTGCAGGAAACCACTTTTGCACTTGTATTGGTGTGGAAAAACCACTTTTCGCACTTGTGTTAGTGTTGAAAAACCACTTTTCGCACTTGTGTTAGTGTTGAAAAACCACTTTTCGCACTTGTGTTGGTGCAGGAAACCACTTTTGCACTTGTATTAGTGTGGAGAAAACACTTTTCGCACTTGTGTTAGTGTTGAAAAACCACTTTTCGCACTTGTGTTAGTGTTGAAAAACCACTTTTCGCACTTGTGTTAGTGTTGAAAAACCACTTTTCGCACTTGTGTTAGTGTTGAAAAACCACTTTTCGCACTTGTGTTGGTGCAGGAAACCACTTTTGCACTTGTATTAGTGTGGAAAAACCACTTTTCGCACTTGTGTTAGTGTTGAAAAACCACTTTTCGCACTTGTGTTAGTGTTGAAAAACCACTTTTCGCACTTGTGTTGGTGCAGGAAACCACTTTTGCACTTGTATTAGTGTGGAAAAACACTTTTTGCACTTGTGATAGTGTTAAAAAACCACTTTTCGCACTTGTGTTAGTGTTGAAAAACCACTTTTCGCACTTGTGTTGGTGCAGGAAACCACTTTTGCACTTGTATTAGTGTGGAAAAACCACTTTTCGCACTTGTGTTAGTGTTGAAAAACCACTTTTCGCACTTGTGTTAGTGTTGAAAAACCACTTTTCGCACTTATGTTAGTGTTGAAAAACCACTTTTCGCACTTGTGTTGGTGCAGGAAACCACTTTTGCACTTGTATTAGTGTGGAAAAAATACTTTTTGCACTTGTGTTAGTGTTGAAAAAACACCTTTCGCACCTGTGTTAGTGTTGAAAAACCACATTTTGCACTTGTGTTAGTGTTGAAAAACCACTTTTCGCACTTGTGTTGGTGCAGGAAACCACTTTTGCACTTGTATTATTGTGGAAAAAACACTTTTCGCACTTGTGTTAGTGTTGAAAAACCACTTTTCACACTTGTATTAGTGTGGTAAAACCACTTTTCGCACTTGTGTTAGTGTTGAAAAACCACTTTTCGCACTTGTGTTGGTGCAGGAAACCACTTTTGCACTTGTATTAGTGTGGAAAAAAACACTTTTTGCACTTGTGATAGTGTTGAAAAACCACTTTTCGCACTTGTGTTAGTGTTGAAAAACCACTTTTCGCACTTGTGTTAGTGTTGAAAAACCACTTTTCGCACTTGTGTTGGTGCAGGAAACCACTTTTGCACTTGTATTAGTGTGGAAAAAACACTTTTCGCACTTGTGTTAGTGTTGAAAAACCACTTTTCGCACTTGTGTTGGTGCAGGAAACCACTTTTGCACTTGTATTGGTGTGGAAAACCACTTTTCGCACTTGTGTTAGTGTTGAAAAACCACTTTTCGCACTTGTGTTAGTGTTGAAAAACCACTTTTCGCACTTGTGTTGGTGCAGGAAACCACTTTTGCACTTGTATTAGTGTGGAAAAAACACTTTTTGCATTTGTGATAGTGTTGAAAAACCACTTTTCGCACTTGTGTTAGTGTTGAAAAACCACTTTTCCCACTTGTGGTAGTGTTGAAAAACCACTTTTCGCACTTGTGTTGGTGCAGGAAACCACTTTTCGCACATTGTGTTGGTGCAGGAAACCACTTTTGCACTTGTATTAGTGTGGAAAAACCACTTTTCGCACTTGTGTTAGTGTTGAAAAACCACTTTTCGCACTTGTGTTAGTGTTGAAAAACCACTTTTCGCACTTGTGTTGGTGCAGGAAACCACTTTTGCACTTGTATTAGTGTGGAAAAACCACTTTTCGCACTTGTATTAGTGTGGAAAAACCACTTTTCGCACTTGTATTAGTGTGGTAAAACCACTTTTCGCACTTGTGTTAGTGTTGAAAAACCACTTTTCGCACTTGTGTTGGTGCAGGAAACCACCTTTGCACTTGTATTAGTGTGGAAAAACCACTTATCGCACTTGTGTTAGTGTTGAAAAACCACTTTTCGCACTTGTGTTAGTGTTGAAAAACCACTTTTTGCACTTGTGTTGGTGCAGGAAACCACTTTTGCACTTGCATTAGTGTGGAAAAAACACTTTTTGCACTTGTGATAGTGTTGAAAAACCACTTTTCGCACCTGTGTTGGTGTTGAAAAACCAATTTTCGCACTTGTGTTGGTGCAGGAAACCACCTTTGCACTTGTGATAGTGTTGAAAAACCACTTTTCGCACTTGTGTTAGTGTTGAAAAACCACTTTTCGCACTTGTGTTGGTGCAGGAAACCACTTTTGTACTTGTATTAGTGTGGAAAAACCACTTTTCGCACTTGTGTTAGTGTGGAAAAACCACTTTTCGCACTTGTGTTAGTGTTGAAAAACCACTTTTCGCACTTGTGTTAGTGTTGAAAAACCACTTTTCGCACTTGTGTTGGTGCAGGAAACCACTTTTGCACTTGTATTAGTGTGGAAAAAAACACTTTTTGCACTTGTGATAGTGTTGAAAAACCACTTTTCGCACTTGTGTTAGTGTTGAAAAACCACATTTTGCACTTGTGTTAGTGTTGAAAAACCACTTTTCGCACTTGTGTTGGTGCAGGAAACCACTTTTGCACTTGTATTAGTGTGGAAAAAACACTTTTCGCACTTGTGTTAGTGTTAAAAAACCACTTTTCGCACTTGTATTAGTGTGGTAAAACCACTTTTCGCACTTGTGTTAGTGTTGAAAAACCACTTTTCGCACTTGTGTTGGTGCAGGAAACCACTTTTGCACTTGTATTAGTGTGGGAAAAAACACTTTTTGCACTTGTGATAGTGTTGAAAAACCACTTTTCGCACTTGTGTTAGTGTTGAAAAACCACTTTTCGCACTTGTGTTAGTGTTGAAAAACCACTTTTCGCACTTGTGTTGGTGCAGGAAACCACTTTTGCACTTGTATTAGTGTGGAAAAAACACTTTTCGCACTTGTGTTAGTGTTGAAAAACCACTTTTCGCACTTGTGTTGGTGCAGGAAACCACTTTTGCACTTGTATTAGTGTGGAAAAACCACTTTTCGCACTTGTGTTAGTGTTGAAAAAGCACTTTTCGCACTTGTGTTAGTGTTGAAAAAGCACTTTTCGCACTTGTGTTGGTGCAGGAAACCACTTTTACACTTGTATTGGTGTGGAAAACCACTTTTCGCACTTGTGTTGGTGCAGGAAACCACTTTTGCACTTGTATTAGTGTGGAAAAAACACTTTTCGCACTTGTGTTGGTGTTGAAAAACCACTTTTTGCACTTGTGTTAGTGTGGAAAAACCACTTTTCGCACATTGTGTTGGTGCAGGAAACCACTTTTGCACTTGTATTAGTGTGGAAAAACCACTTTTCGCACTTGTGTTAGTGTTGAAAAACCACTTTTCGCACTTGTGTTGGTGCAGGAAACCACTTTTGCACTTGTATTAGTGTGGAAAAACCACTTTTCGCACTTGTGTTAGTGTTGAAAAAGCACTTTTCGCACTTGTGTTAGTGTTGAAAAAGCACTTTTCGCACTTGTGTTGGTGCAGGAAACCACTTTTACACTTGTATTGGTGTGGAAAACCACTTTTCGCACTTGTGTTAGTGTTGAAAAACCACTTTTCGCACTTGTGTTAGTGTTGAAAAACCACTTTTCGCACTTGTGTTGGTGCAGGAAACCACTTTTGCACTTGTATTAGTGTGGAAAAAACACTTTTTGCATTTGTGATAGTGTTGAAAAACCACTTTTCGCACTTGTGTTAGTGTTGAAAAACCACTTTTCCCACTTGTGATAGTGTTGAAAAACCACTTTTCGCACTTGTGTTAGTGTTGAAAAACCACTTTCGCACTTGTGTTGGTGCAGGAAACCACTTTTGCACTTGTATTAGTGTGGAAAAAACACTTTTCGCACTTGCGTTGGTGTTGAAAAACCACTTTTCGCACTTGTGTTAGTGTGGAAAAACCACTTTTCGCACATTGTGTTGGTGCAGGAAACCACTTTTGCACTTGTATTAGTGTGGAAAAACCACTTTTCGCACTTGTGTTAGTGTTGAAAAACCACTTTTCGCACTTGTGTTAGTGTTGAAAAACCACTTTTCGCACTTGTGTTGGTGCAGGAAACAACTTTTGCACTTGTATTAGTGTGGAAAAACCACTTTTTGCACTTGTATTAGTGTTGAAAAACCACTTTTCGCACTTGTGTTGGTGCAGGAAACCACTTTTCGCACTTGTGTTAGTGTTGAAAAACCACTTTTCGCACTTGTGTTGGTGCAGGAAACCACTTTTGCACTTGTATTAGTGTGGAAAAAACACTTTTCGCACTTGTGTTAGTGTTGAAAAAACACTTTTCGCACTTGTGTTAGTGTTGAAAAACCACTTTTTTCACTTGTGTTAGTGTTGAAACACCACTTTTCGCACTTGTGTTAGTGTTGAAAAACCACTTTTCGCACTTGTGTTGGTGCAGGAAACCACTTTTGCACTTGTATTAGTGTGGAAAAACCACTTTTCGCACTTGTGTTAGTGTTGAAAAACCACTTTTTGCACTTGTGTTGGTGCAGGAAACCACTTTTGCACTTGTGATAGTGTTGAAAAACCACTTTTCGCACTTGTGTTAGTGTTGAAAAACCACTTTTTGCACTTGTGTTGGTGCAGGAAACCACTTTTTGCACTTGTATTAGTGTGGAAAAACCACTTTTTGCACTAGTGTTAGTGTTGAAAAAGCACTTTTCGCACTTGTGTTAGTGTTGAAAAACGACTTTTCGCACTTGTGTTGGTGCAGGAAACCACTTTTGCACTTGTATTGGTGTGGAAAAACCACTTTTCGCACTTGTGTTAGTGTTGAAAAACCACTTTTCGCACTTGTGTTAGTGTTGAAAAACCACTTTTCGCACTTGTGTTGGTGCAGGAAACCACTTTTGCACTTGTATTAGTGTGGAGAAAACACTTTTCGCACTTGTGTTAGTGTTGAAAAACCACTTTTCGCACTTGTGTTAGTGTTGAAAAACCACTTTTCGCACTTGTGTTAGTGTTGAAAAACCACTTTTCGCACTTGTGGTGGTGCAGGAAACCACTTTTGCACTTGTATTAGTGTGGAGAAAACACTTTTCGCACTTGTGTTAGTGTTGAAAAACCACTTTTCGCACTTGTGTTAGTGTTGAAAAACCACTTTTCGCACTTGTGTTAGTGTTGAAAAACCACTTTTCGCACTTGTGTTGGTGCAGGAAACCACTTTTGCACTTGTATTAGTGTGGAAAAAACATTTTTCGCACTTGTGTTAGTGTTGAAAAACCACTTTTCGCACTTGTGTTGGTGCAGGAAACCACTTTTGCACTTGTATTAGTGTGGAAAAACACTTTTTGCACTTGTGATAGTGTTGAAAAACCACTTTTCGCACTTGTGTTAGTGTTGAAAAACCACTTTTCGCACTTGTGTTGGTGCAGGAAACCACTTTTGCACTTGTATTAGTGTGGAGAAAACACTTTTCGCACTTGTGTTAGTGTTGAAAAACCACTTTTCGCACTTGTGTTAGTGTTGAAAAACCACTTTTCGCACTTGTGTTAGTGTTGAAAAACCACTTTTCGCACTTGTGTTAGTGTTGAAAAACCACTTTTCGCACTTGTGGTGGTGCAGGAAACCACTTTTGCACTTGTATTAGTGTGGAGAAAACACTTTTCGCACTTGTGTTAGTGTTGAAAAACCACTTTTCGCACTTGTGTTAGTGTTGAAAAACCACTTTTCGCACTTGTGTTAGTGTTGAAAAACCACTTTTCGCACTTGTGTTGGTGCAGGAAACCACTTTTGCACTTGTATTAGTGTGGAAAAAACATTTTTCGCACTTGTGTTAGTGTTGAAAAACCACTTTTCGCACTTGTGTTGGTGCAGGAAACCACTTTTGCACTTGTATTAGTGTGGAAAAACACTTTTTGCACTTGTGATAGTGTTAAAAAACCACTTTTCGCACTTGTGTTAGTGTTGAAAAACCACTTTTCGCACTTGTGTTGGTGCAGGAAACCACTTTTGCACTTGTATTAGTGTGGAAAAACCACTTTTCGCACTTGTGTTAGTGTTGAAAAACCACTTTTCGCACTTGTGTTAGTGTTGAAAAACCACTTTTCGCACTTATGTTAGTGTTGAAAAACCACTTTTCGCACTTGTGTTGGTGCAGGAAACCACTTTTGCACTTGTATTAGTGTGGAAAAAACACTTTTTGCACTTGTGTTAGTGTTGAAAAAACACCTTTCGCACTTGTGTTAGTGTTGAAAAACCACATTTTGCACTTGTGTTAGTGTTGAAAAACCACTTTTCGCACTTGTGTTGGTGCAGGAAACCACTTTTGCACTTGTATTATTGTGGAAAAAACACTTTTCGCACTTGTGTTAGTGTTGAAAAACCACTTTTCACACTTGTATTAGTGTGGTAAAACCACTTTTCGCACTTGTGTTAGTGTTGAAAAACCACTTTTCGCACTTGTGTTGGTGCAGGAAACCACTTTTGCACTTGTATTAGTGTGGAAAAAAACACTTTTTGCACTTGTGATAGTGTTGAAAAACCACTTTTCGCACTTGTGTTAGTGTTGAAAAACCACTTTTCGCACTTGTGTTAGTGTTGAAAAACCACTTTTCGCACTTGTGTTGGTGCAGGAAACCACTTTTGCACTTGTATTAGTGTGGAAAAAACACTTTTCGCACTTGTGTTAGTGTTGAAAAACCACTTTTCGCACTTGTGTTGGTGCAGGAAACCACTTTTGCACTTGTATTGGTGTGGAAAACCACTTTTCGCACTTGTGTTAGTGTTGAAAAACCACTTTTCGCACTTGTGTTAGTGTTGAAAAACCACTTTTCGCACTTGTGTTGGTGCAGGAAACCACTTTTGCACTTGTATTAGTGTGGAAAAAACACTTTTTGCATTTGTGATAGTGTTGAAAAACCACTTTTCGCACTTGTGTTAGTGTTGAAAAACCACTTTTCCCACTTGTGATAGTGTTGAAAAACCACTTTTCGCACTTGTGTTGGTGCAGGAAACCACTTTTCGCACATTGTGTTGGTGCAGGAAACCACTTTCGCACTTGTGTTAGTGTTGAAAAACCACTTTTCGCACTTGTGTTAGTGTTGAAAAACCACTTTTCGCACTTGTGTTAGTGTTGAAAAACCACTTTTCGCACTTGTGTTAGTGTTGAAAAACCACTTTTCGCACTTGTGTTGGTGCAGGAAACCACTTTTGCACTTGTATTAGTGTGGAAAAACCACTTTTCGCACTTGTATTAGTGTGGTAAAACCACTTTTCGCACTTGTGTTAGTGTTGAAAAACCACTTTTCGCACTTGTGTTGGTGCAGGAAACCACTTTTCGCACTTGTGTTAGTGTTGAAAAACCACTTTTCGCACTTGTGTTGGTGCAGGAAACCACTTTTGCACTTGTATTAGTGTGGAAAAAACACTTTTCGCACTTGTGTTAGTGTTGAAAAAACACTTTTCGCACTTGTGTTAGTGTTGAAAAACCACTTTTTGCACTTGTGTTGGTGCAGGAAACCACTTTTGCACTTGCATTAGTGTGGGAAAACCACTTTTCGCACTTGTGTTAGTGTTGAAAAACGACTTTTCGCACTTGTGTTGGTGCAGGAAACCACTTTTGCACTTGTATTGGTGTGGAAAAACCACTTTTCGCACTTGTGTTAGTGTTGAAAAACCACTTTTCGCACTTGTGTTAGTGTTGAAAAACCACTTTTCGCACTTGTGTTGGTGCAGGAAACCACTTTTGCACTTGTATTAGTGTGGAGCAAACACTTTTCACACTTGTGTTAGTGTTGAAAAACCACTTTTCGCACTTGTGTTGGTGCAGGAAACCACTTTTGCACTTGTATTAGTGTGGAAAAAACACTTTTCGCACTTGTGTTAGTGTTGAAAAACCACTTTTCGCACTTGTGTTGGTGCAGGAAACCACTTTTGCACTTGTATTAGTGTGGAAAAACCACTTTTCGCACTTGTGTTAGTGTTGAAAAAGCACTTTTCGCACTTGTGTTAGTGTTGAAAAAGCACTTTTCGCACTTGTGTTGGTGCAGGAAACCACTTTTACACTTGTATTGGTGTGGAAAACCACTTTTCGCACTTGTGTTGGTGCAGGAAACCACTTTTGCACTTGTATTAGTGTGGAAAAAACACTTTTCGCACTTGTGTTGGTGTTGAAAAACCACTTTTCGCACTTGTGTTAGTGTGGAAAAACCACTTTTCGCACATTGTGTTGGTGCAGGAAACCACTTTTGCACTTGTATTAGTGTGGAAAAACCACTTTTCGCACTTGTGTTAGTGTTGAAAAACCACTTTTCGCACTTGTGTTGGTGCAGGAAACCACTTTTGCACTTGTATTAGTGTGGAAAAACCACTTTTCGCACTTGTGTTAGTGTTGAAAAAGCACTTTTCGCACTTGTGTTAGTGTTGAAAAAGCACTTTTCGCACTTGTGTTGGTGCAGGAAACCACTTTTACACTTGTATTGGTGTGGAAAACCACTTTTCGCACTTGTGTTAGTGTTGAAAAACCACTTTTCGCACTTGTGTTAGTGTTGAAAAACCACTTTTCGCACTTGTGTTGGTGCAGGAAACCACTTTTGCACTTGTATTAGTGTGGAAAAAACACTTTTTGCATTTGTGATAGTGTTGAAAAACCACTTTTCGCACTTGTGTTAGTGTTGAAAAACCACTTTTCCCACTTGTGATAGTGTTGAAAAACCACTTTTCGCACTTGTGTTAGTGTTGAAAAACCACTTTCGCACTTGTGTTGGTGCAGGAAACCACTTTTGCACTTGTATTAGTGTGGAAAAAACACTTTTCGCACTTGCGTTGGTGTTGAAAAACCACTTTTCGCACTTGTGTTAGTGTGGAAAAACCACTTTTCGCACATTGTGTTGGTGCAGGAAACCACTTTTGCACTTGTATTAGTGTGGAAAAACCACTTTTCGCACTTGTGTTAGTGTTGAAAAACCACTTTTCGCACTTGTGTTAGTGTTGAAAAACCACTTTTCGCACTTGTGTTGGTGCAGGAAACAACTTTTGCACTTGTATTAGTGTGGAAAAACCACTTTTTGCACTTGTATTAGTGTTGAAAAACCACTTTTCGCACTTGTGTTGGTGCAGGAAACCACTTTTCGCACTTGTGTTAGTGTTGAAAAACCACTTTTCGCACTTGTGTTGGTGCAGGAAACCACTTTTGCACTTGTATTAGTGTGGAAAAAACACTTTTCGCACTTGTGTTAGTGTTGAAAAAACACTTTTCGCACTTGTGTTAGTGTTGAAAAACCACTTTTTTCACTTGTGTTAGTGTTGAAACACCACTTTTCGCACTTGTGTTAGTGTTGAAAAACCACTTTTCGCACTTGTGTTGGTGCAGGAAACCACTTTTGCACTTGTATTAGTGTGGAAAAACCACTTTTCGCACTTGTGTTAGTGTTGAAAAACCACTTTTTGCACTTGTGTTGGTGCAGGAAACCACTTTTGCACTTGTGATAGTGTTGAAAAACCACTTTTCGCACTTGTGTTAGTGTTGAAAAACCACTTTTTGCACTTGTGTTGGTGCAGGAAACCACTTTTTGCACTTGTATTAGTGTGGAAAAACCACTTTTTGCACTAGTGTTAGTGTTGAAAAAGCACTTTTCGCACTTGTGTTAGTGTTGAAAAACGACTTTTCGCACTTGTGTTGGTGCAGGAAACCACTTTTGCACTTGTATTGGTGTGGAAAAACCACTTTTCGCACTTGTGTTAGTGTTGAAAAACCACTTTTCGCACTTGTGTTAGTGTTGAAAAACCACTTTTCGCACTTGTGTTGGTGCAGGAAACCACTTTTGCACTTGTATTAGTGTGGAGAAAACACTTTTCGCACTTGTGTTAGTGTTGAAAAACCACTTTTCGCACTTGTGTTAGTGTTGAAAAACCACTTTTCGCACTTGTGTTAGTGTTGAAAAACCACTTTTCGCACTTGTGGTGGTGCAGGAAACCACTTTTGCACTTGTATTAGTGTGGAGAAAACACTTTTCGCACTTGTGTTAGTGTTGAAAAACCACTTTTCGCACTTGTGTTAGTGTTGAAAAACCACTTTTCGCACTTGTGTTAGTGTTGAAAAACCACTTTTCGCACTTGTGTTGGTGCAGGAAACCACTTTTGCACTTGTATTAGTGTGGAAAAAACATTTTTCGCACTTGTGTTAGTGTTGAAAAACCACTTTTCGCACTTGTGTTGGTGCAGGAAACCACTTTTGCACTTGTATTAGTGTGGAAAAACACTTTTTGCACTTGTGATAGTGTTGAAAAACCACTTTTCGCACTTGTGTTAGTGTTGAAAAACCACTTTTCGCACTTGTGTTGGTGCAGGAAACCACTTTTGCACTTGTATTAGTGTGGAGAAAACACTTTTCGCACTTGTGTTAGTGTTGAAAAACCACTTTTCGCACTTGTGTTAGTGTTGAAAAACCACTTTTCGCACTTGTGTTAGTGTTGAAAAACCACTTTTCGCACTTGTGTTAGTGTTGAAAAACCACTTTTCGCACTTGTGGTGGTGCAGGAAACCACTTTTGCACTTGTATTAGTGTGGAGAAAACACTTTTCGCACTTGTGTTAGTGTTGAAAAACCACTTTTCGCACTTGTGTTAGTGTTGAAAAACCACTTTTCGCACTTGTGTTAGTGTTGAAAAACCACTTTTCGCACTTGTGTTGGTGCAGGAAACCACTTTTGCACTTGTATTAGTGTGGAAAAAACATTTTTCGCACTTGTGTTAGTGCTGAAAAACCACTTTTCGCACTTGTGTTGGTGCAGGAAACCACTTTTGCACTTGTATTAGTGTGGAAAAACACTTTTTGCACTTGTGATAGTGTTAAAAAACCACTTTTCGCACTTGTGTTAGTGTTGAAAAACCACTTTTCGCACTTGTGTTGGTGCAGGAAACCACTTTTGCACTTGTATTAGTGTGGAAAAACCACTTTTCGCACTTGTGTTAGTGTTGAAAAACCACTTTTCGCACTTGTGTTAGTGTTGAAAAACCACTTTTCGCACTTATGTTAGTGTTGAAAAACCACTTTTCGCACTTGTGTTGGTGCAGGAAACCACTTTTGCACTTGTATTAGTGTGGAAAAAACACTTTTTGCACTTGTGTTAGTGTTGAAAAAACACCTTTCGCACTTGTGTTAGTGTTGAAAAACCACATTTTGCACTTGTGTTAGTGTTGAAAAACCACTTTTCGCACTTGTGTTGGTGCAGGAAACCACTTTTGCACTTGTATTATTGTGGAAAAAACACTTTTCGCACTTGTGTTAGTGTTGAAAAACCACTTTTCACACTTGTATTAGTGTGGTAAAACCACTTTTCGCACTTGTGTTAGTGTTGAAAAACCACTTTTCGCACTTGTGTTGGTGCAGGAAACCACTTTTGCACTTGTATTAGTGTGGAAAAAAACACTTTTTGCACTTGTGATAGTGTTGAAAAACCACTTTTCGCACTTGTGTTAGTGTTGAAAAACCACTTTTCGCACTTGTGTTAGTGTTGAAAAACCACTTTTCGCACTTGTGTTGGTGCAGGAAACCACTTTTGCACTTGTATTAGTGTGGAAAAAACACTTTTCGCACTTGTGTTAGTGTTGAAAAACCACTTTTCGCACTTGTGTTGGTGCAGGAAACCACTTTTGCACTTGTATTGGTGTGGAAAACCACTTTTCGCACTTGTGTTAGTGTTGAAAACCACTTTTCGCACTTGTGTTAGTGTTGAAAAACCACTTTTCGCACTTGTGTTGGTGCAGGAAACCACTTTTGCACTTGTATTAGTGTGGAAAAAACACTTTTTGCATTTGTGATAGTGTTGAAAAACCACTTTTCGCACTTGTGTTAGTGTTGAAAAACCACTTTTCCCACTTGTGATAGTGTTGAAAAACCACTTTTCGCACTTGTGTTGGTGCAGGAAACCACTTTTCGCACATTGTGTTGGTGCAGGAAACCACTTTCGCACTTGTGTTAGTGTTGAAAAACCACTTTTCGCACTTGTGTTAGTGTTGAAAAACCACTTTTCGCACTTGTGTTAGTGTTGAAAAACCACTTTTCGCACTTGTGTTAGTGTTGAAAAACCACTTTTCGCACTTGTGTTGGTGCAGGAAACCACTTTTGCACTTGTATTAGTGTGGAAAAACCACTTTTCGCACTTGTATTAGTGTGGTAAAACCACTTTTCGCACTTGTGTTAGTGTTGAAAAACCACTTTTCGCACTTGTGTTGGTGCAGGAAACCACTTTTCGCACTTGTGTTAGTGTTGAAAAACCACTTTTCGCACTTGTGTTGGTGCAGGAAACCACTTTTGCACTTGTATTAGTGTGGAAAAAACACTTTTCGCACTTGTGTTAGTGTTGAAAAAACACTTTTCGCACTTGTGTTAGTGTTGAAAAACCACTTTTTGCACTTGTGTTGGTGCAGGAAACCACTTTTGCACTTGCATTAGTGTGGGAAAACCACTTTTCGCACTTGTGTTAGTGTTGAAAAACGACTTTTCGCACTTGTGTTGGTGCAGGAAACCACTTTTGCACTTGTATTGGTGTGGAAAAACCACTTTTCGCACTTGTGTTAGTGTTGAAAAACCACTTTTCGCACTTGTGTTAGTGTTGAAAAACCACTTTTCGCACTTGTGTTGGTGCAGGAAACCACTTTTGCACTTGTATTAGTGTGGAGCAAACACTTTTCGCACTTGTGTTAGTGTTGAAAAACCACTTTTCGCACTTGTGTTAGTGTTGAAAAACCACTTTTCGCACTTGTGTTAGTGTTGAAAAACCAATTTTCGCACTTGTGTTAGTGTTGAAAAACCACTTTTCGCACTTGTGTTAGTGTTGAAAAACCACTTTTCGCACTTGTGTTGGTGCAGGAAACCACTTTTGCACTTGTATTGGTGTGGAAAAACCACTTTTCGCACTTGTGTTAGTGTTGAAAAACCACTTTTCGCACTTGTGGTGGTGCAGGAAACGACTTTTGCACTTGCATTAGTGTGGAAAAACACTTTTTGCACTTGTGTTGGTGCAGGAAACCACTTTTGCACTTGTATTAGTGTGGAAAAACCACTTTTCACACTTGTGTTAGTGTTGAAAAACCACTTTTCGCACTTGTGTTAGTGTTGAAAAACCACTTTTCGCACTTGTGTTGGTGCAGGAAACCACTTTTGCACTTGTATTAGTGTGGAAAAAACACTTTTCGCACTTGTGTTAGTGTTGAAAAACCACTTTTCGCACTTGTGTTGGTGCAGGAAACCACTTTTGCACTTGTATTAGTGTGGAAAAACACTTTTTGCACTTGTGATAGTGTTAAAAAAACCACTTTTCGCACTTGTGTTAGTGTTGAAAAACCACTTTTCGCACTTGTGTTGGTGCAGGAAACCACTTTTGCACTTGTATTAGTGTGGAAAAACCACTTTTCGCACTTGTGTTAGTGTTGAAAAACCACTTTTCGCACTTGTGTTAGTGTTGAAAAACCACTTTTCGCACTTGTGTTAGTGTTGAAAAACCACTTTTCGCACTTGTGTTGGTGCAGGAAACCACTTTTGCACTTGTATTAGTGTGGAAAAAACACTTTTTGCACTTGTGTTAGTGTTGAAAAACCACTTTTTGCACTTGTGTTAGTGTTGAAAAACCACTTTTTGCACTTGTGTTAGTGTTGAAAAACCACTTTTCGCGCTTGTGTTGGTGCAGGAAACCACTTTTGCACTTGTATTAGTGTGGAAAAAACACTTTTTGCACTTGTGTTAGTGTTGAAAAACCACTTTTCGCACTTGTGTTAGTGCAGGAAACCACTTTTGCACTTGTATTAGTGTGGAAAAACCACTTTTCACACTTGTGTTGGTGCAGGAAACCACTTTTGCACTTGTATTAGTGTGGAAAAACCACTTTTTGCACATGTGTTAGTGTTGAAAAACCACTTTTCGCACTTGTGTTAGTGTTGAAAAACCACTTTTCGCACTTGTGTTGGTGCAGGAAACCACTTTTGCAGTTGTATTAGTGTGGAAAAACCACTTTTCGCACTTGTGTTAGTGTTGAAAAACCACTTTTCGCACTTGTGTTAGTGTTGAAAAACCACTTTTCGCACTTGTGTTGGTGCAGGAAACCACTTTTGCAGTTGTATTAGTGTGGAAAACACACTTTTTGCACTTGTGATAGTGTTGAAAAACCACTTTTCGCACTTGTGTTAGTGTTGAAAAACCACTTTTCGCACTTGTGTTAGTGTTGAAAAACCACTTTTCGCACTTGTGTTGGTGCAGGAAACAACTTTTGCACTTGTATTAGTGTGGAAAAACCACTTTTCGCACTTGTATTAGTGTTGAAAAACCACTTTTCGCACTTGTGTTGAAAAACCACTTTTCGCACTTGTGTTGGTGCAGGAAACCACTTTTCGCACTTGTGTTAGTGTTGAAAAACCACTTTTCGCACTTGTGTTGGTGCAGGAAACCACTTTTGCACTTGTATTAGTGTGGAAAAAACACTTTTCGCACTTGTATTAGTGTGGAAAAAACACTTTTCGCACTTGTGTTGGTGTTGAAAAACCACTTTTCGCACTTGTGTTAGTGTGGAAAAACCACTTTTCGCACATTGTGTTGGTGCAGGAAACCACTTTTGCACTTGTATTAGTGTGGAAAAACCACTTTTCGCACTTGTGTTAGTGTTGAAAAACCACTTTTCGCACTTGTGTTAGTGTTGAAAAACCACTTTTCGCACTTGTGTTGGTGCAGGAAACAACTTTTGCACTTGTATTAGTGTGGAAAAACCACTTTTCACACTTGTATTAGTGTTGAAAAACCACTTTTCGCACTTGTGTTGGTGCAGGAAACCACTTTTCGCACTTGTGTTAGTGTTGAAAAACCACTTTTCGCACTTGTGTTGGTGCAGGAAACCACTTTTGCACTTGTATTAGTGTGGAAAAAACACTTTTCGCACTTGTGTTAGTGTTGAAAAAACACTTTTCGCACTTGTGTTAGTGTTGAAAAACCACTTTTTGCACTTGTGTTAGTGTTGAAAAACCACTTTTTGCACTTGTGTTAGTGTTGAAAAACCACTTTTCGCACTTGTGTTAGTGTTGAAAAACCACTTTTCGCACTTGTGTTGGTGCAGGAAACCACTTTTGCACTTGTATTAGTGTGGAAAAACCACTTTTCGCACTTGTGTTAGTGTTGAAAAACCACTTTTCGCACTTGTGGTGGTGCAGGAAACCACTTTTGCACTTGCATTAGTGTGGAAAAACACTTTTTGCACTTGTGTTGGTGCAGCAAACCACTTTTGCACTTGTATTAGTGTGGAAAAACCACTTTTCACACTTGTGTTAGTGTTGAAAAACCACTTTTCGCACTTGTGTTAGTGTTGAAAAACCACTTTTCGCACTTGTGTTGGTGCAGGAAACCACTTTTGCACTTGTATTAGTGTGGAAAAACCACTTTTTGCACTTGTGTTAGTGTTGAAAAAACACCTTTCGCACTTGTGTTAGTGTTGAAAAACCACATTTTGCACTTGTGTTAGTGTTGAAAAACCACTTTTCGCACTTGTGTTGGTGCAGGAAACCACTTTTGCACTTGTATTATTGTGGAAAAAACACTTTTTGCACTTGTGTTAGTGTTGAAAAACCACTTTTCACACTTGTATTAGTGTGGTAAAACCACTTTTCGCACTTGTGTTAGTGTTGAAAAACCACTTTTCGCACTTGTGTTGGTGCAGGAAACCACTTTTGCACTTGTATTAGTGTGGAAAACCACTTTTCACACTTGTATTAGTGTTGAAAAACCACTTTTCGCACTTGTGTTGGTGCAGGAAACCACTTTTCGCACTTGTGTTAGTGTTGAAAAACCACTTTTCGCACTTGTGTTGGTGCAGGAAACCACTTTTGCACTTGTATTAGTGTGGAAAAAACACTTTTCGCACTTGTGTTAGTGTTGAAAAAACACTTTTCGCACTTGTGTTAGTGTTGAAAAACCACTTTTTGCACTTGTGTTAGTGTTGAAAAACCACTTTTTGCACTTGTGTTAGTGTTGAAAAACCACTTTTCGCACTTGTGTTAGTGTTGAAAAACCACTTTTCGCACTTGTGTTGGTGCAGGAAACCACTTTTGCACTTGTATTAGTGTGGAAAAACCACTTTTCGCACTTGTGTTAGTGTTGAAAAACCACTTTTCGCACTTGTGGTGGTGCAGGAAACCACTTTTGCACTTGCATTAGTGTGGAAAAACACTTTTTGCACTTGTGTTGGTGCAGCAAACCACTTTTGCACTTGTATTAGTGTGGAAAAACCACTTTTCACACTTGTGTTAGTGTTGAAAAACCACTTTTCGCACTTGTGTTAGTGTTGAAAAACCACTTTTCGCACTTGTGTTGGTGCAGGAAACCACTTTTGCACTTGTATTAGTGTGGAAAAACCACTTTTTGCACTTGTGTTAGTGTTGAAAAAACACCTTTCGCACTTGTGTTAGTGTTGAAAAACCACATTTTGCACTTGTGTTAGTGTTGAAAAACCACTTTTCGCACTTGTGTTGGTGCAGGAAACCACTTTTGCACTTGTATTATTGTGGAAAAAACACTTTTTGCACTTGTGTTAGTGTTGAAAAACCACTTTTCACACTTGTATTAGTGTGGTAAAACCACTTTTCGCACTTGTGTTAGTGTTGAAAAACCACTTTTCGCACTTGTGTTGGTGCAGGAAACCACTTTTGCACTTGTATTAGTGTGGAAAAAAACACTTTTTGCACTTGTGATAGTGTTGAAAAACCACTATTCGCACTTGTGTTAGTGTTGAAAAACCACTTTTCGCACTTGTGTTAGTGTTGAAAAACAACTTTTCGCACTTGTGTTGGTGCAGGAAACCACTTTTGCACTTGTATTAGTGTGGAAAAAACACTTTTCGCACTTGTGTTAGTGTTGAAAAACCACTTTTCGCACTTGTGTTGGTGCAGGAAATCACTTTTGCACTTGTATTAGTGTGGAAAAACCACTTTTCGCACTTGTGTTAGTGTTGAAAAAGCACTTTTCGCACTTGTGTTAGTGTTGAAAAAGCACTTTTCGCACTTGTGTTGGTGCAGGAAACCACTTTTGCACTTGTATTGGTGTGGAAAACCACTTTTCGCACTTGTGTTAGTGTTGAAAAACCACTTTTCGCACTTGTGTTAGTGTTGAAAAACCACTTTTCGCACTTGTGTTGGTGCAGGAAACCACTTTTGCACTTGTATTAGTGTGGAAAAAACACTTTTTGCATTTGTGATAGTGTTGAAAAACCACTTTTCGCACTTGTGTTAGTGTTGAAAAACCACTTTTCCCACTTGTGATAGTGTTGAAAAACCACTTTTCGCACTTGTGTTAGTGTTGAAAAACCACTTTTCGCACTTGTGTTGGTGCAGGAAACCACTTTTGCACTTGTATTAGTGTGGAAAAAACACTTTTCGCACTTGTGTTGGTGTTGAAAAACCACTTTTCGCACTTGTGTTAGTGTTGAAAAACCACTTTTCGCACATTGTGTTGGTGCAGGAAACCACTTTTGCACTTGTATTAGTGTGGAAAAACCACTTTTCGCACTTGTGTTAGTGTTGAAAAACCACTTTTCGCACTTGTGTTAGTGTTGAAAAACCACTTTTCGCACTTGTGTTGGTGCAGGAAACCACTTTTGCACTTGTATTAGTGTGGAAAAACCACTTTTCGCACTTGTATTAGTGTGGTAAAACCACTTTTCGCACTTGTGTTAGTGTTGAAAAACCACTTTTCGCACTTGTGTTGGTGCAGGAAACCACTTTTCGCACTTGTGTTAGTGTTGAAAAACCACTTTTCACACTTGTGTTGGTGCAGGAAACCACTTTTGCACTTGTATTAGTGTGGAAAAAACACTTTTCGCACTTGTGTTAGTGTTGAAAAAACACTTTTTGCACTTGTGTTAGTGTTGAAAAACCACTTTTTGCACTTGTGTTAGTGTTGAAAAACCACTTTTTGCACTTGTGTTAGTGTAGAAAAACCACTTTTCGCACTTGTGTTAGTGTTGAAAAAGCACTTTTCGCACTTGTGTTAGTGTTGAAAAACCACTTTTCGCACTTGTGTTGGTGCAGGAAACCACTTTTGCACTTGTATTGGTGTGGAAAAACCACTTTTCGCACTTGTGTTAGTGTTGAAAAACCACTTTTCGCACTTGTGTTAGTGTTGAAAAACCATTTTTCGCACTTGTGTTGGTGCAGGAAACCACTTTTGCACTTGTATTAGTGTGGAAAAAACACTTTTTGCATTTGTGATAGTGTTGAAAAACCACTTTTCGCACTTGTTAGTGTTGAAAAACCACTTTTCGCACTTGTGTTGGTGCAGGAAACCACTTTTGCACTTGTATTAGTGTGGAGAAAACACTTTTCGCACTTGTGTTAGTGTTGAAAAACCACTTTTCGCACTTGTGTTAGTGTTGAAAAACCACTTTTCGCACTTGTGTTAGTGTTGAAAAACCACTTTTCACACTTGTGTTAGTGTTGAAAAACCACTTTTCGCACTTGTGTTAGTGTTGAAAAACCACTTTTCGCACTTGTGTTGGTGCAGGAAACCACTTTTGCACTTGTATTAGTGTGGAAAAACCACTTTTCGCACTTGTGTTAGTGTTGAAAAACCACTTTTTGCACTTGTGTTAGTGTTGAAAAACCACTTTTCGCACTTGTGTTAGTGCGGGAAACCACTTTTTGCACTTGTGTTGGTGCAGGAAACCACTTTTGCACTTGTATTAGTGTGGAAAAACCACTTTTCACACTTGTGTTAGTGTTGAAAAACCACTTTTCGCACTTGTGTTAGTGTTGAAAAACCACTTTTCGCACTTGTGTTGGTGCAGGAGCCACTTTTGCACTTGTATTAGTGTGGAAAAAACACTTTTCGCACTTGTGTTAGTGTTGAAAAACCACTTTTCGCACTTGTGTTGGTGCAGGAAACCACTTTTGCACTTGTATTATTGTGGAAAAAACACTTTTCGCACTTGTGTTAGTGTTGAAAAACCACTTTTCACACTTGTATTAGTGTGGTAAAACCACTTTTCGCACTTGTGTTAGTGTTGAAAAACCACTTTTCGCACTTGTGTTGGTGCAGGAAACCACTTTTGCACTTGTATTAGTGTGGAAAAAAACACTTTTTGCACTTGTGATATTGTTGAAAAACCACTATTCGCACTTGTGTTAGTGTTGAAAAACCACTTTTCGCACTTGTGTTAGTGTTGAAAAACAACTTTTCGCACTTGTGTTGGTGCAGGAAACCACTTTTGCACTTGTATTAGTGTGGAAAAAACACTTTTCGCACTTGTGTTAGTGTTGAAAAACCACTTTTCGCACTTGTGTTGGTGCAGGAAATCACTTTTGCACTTGTATTAGTGTGGAAAAACCACTTTTCGCACTTGTGTTAGTGTTGAAAAAGCACTTTTCGCACTTGTGTTAGTGTTGAAAAAGCACTTTTCGCACTTGTGTTGGTGCAGGAAACCACTTTTGCACTTGTATTGGTGTGGAAAACCACTTTTCGCACTTGTGTTAGTGTTGAAAAACCACTTTTCGCACTTGTGTTAGTGTTGAAAAACCACTTTTCGCACTTATGTTGGTGCGGGAAACCACTTTTGCACTTGTATTAGTGTGGAAAAAACACTTTTTGCATTTGTGATAGTGTTGAAAAACCACTTTTCCCACTTGTGATAGTGTTGAAAAACCACTTTTCGCACTTGTGTTAGTGTTGAAAAACCACTTTTCGCACTTGTGTTGGTGCAGGAAACCACTTTTGCACTTGCATTAGTGTGGAAAAAACACTTTTCGCACTTGTGTTGGTGTTGAAAAACCACTTTTCGCACTTGTGTTAGTGTTGAAAAACCACTTTTCGCACATTGTGTTGGTGCAGGAAACCACTTTTGCACTTGTATTAGTGTGGAAAACCACTTTTCGCACTTGTGTTAGTGTTGAAAAACCACTTTTCGCACTTGTGTTAGTGTTGAAAAACCACTTTTCGCACTTGTGTTGGTGCAGGAAACCACTTTTGCACTTGTATTAGTGTGGAAAAACCACTTTTCGCACTTGTATTAGTGTTGTAAAACCACTTTTCGCACTTGTGTTAGTGTTGAAAAACCACTTTTCGCACTTGTGTTGGTGCAGGAAACCACTTTTCGCACTTGTGTTAGTGTTGAAAAACCACTTTTCGCACTTGTGTTGGTGCAGGAAACCACTTTTGCACTTGTATTAGTGTGGAAAAAACACTTTTCGCACTTGTGTTAGTGTTGAAAAAACACTTTTTGCACTTGTGTTAGTGTTGAAAAACCACTTTTTGCACTTGTGTTAGTGTTGAAAAACCACTTTTTGCACTTGTGTTAGTGTTGAAAAACCACTTTTCGCACTTGTTTTAGTGTTGAAAAACCACTTTTCGCACTTGTGTTGGTGCAGGAAACCACTTTTGCACTTGTATTAGTGTGGAAAAAACACTTTTTGCACTTGTGTTAGTGTTGAAAAAGCACTTTTCGCACTTGTGTTAGTGTTGAAAAACGACTTTTCGCACTTGTGTTGGTGCAGGAAACCACTTTTGCACTTGTATTGGTGTGGAAAAACCACTTTTCGCACTTGTCTTAGTGTTGAAAAACCACTTTTCGCACTTGTGTTAGTGTTGAAAAACCACTTTTCGCACTTGTGTTGGTGCAGGAAACCACTTTTGCACTTGTATTAGTGTGGAAAAAACACTTTTTGCATTTGTGATAGTGTTGAAAAACCACTTTTCGCACTTGTTAGTGTTGAAAAACCACTTTTCGCACTTGTGTTGGTGCAGGAAACCACTTTTGCACTTGTATTAGTGTGGAGAAAACACTTTTCGCACTTGTGTTAGTGTTGAAAAACCACTTTTCGCACTTGTGTTAGTGTTGAAAAACCACTTTTCGCACTTGTGTTAGTGTTGAAAAACCACTTTTCGCACTTGTGTTAGTGTTGAAAAACCACTTTTCGCACTTGTGTTAGTGTTGAAAAACCACTTTTCGCACTTGTGTTGGTGCAGGAAACCACTTTTGCACTTGTATTAGTGTGGAAAAACCACTTTTCGCACTTGTTAGAGTTGAAAAACCACTTTTTGCACTTGTGTTAGTGTTGAAAAACCACTTTTCGCACTTGTGTTAGTGCAGGAAACCACTTTTTGCACTTGTGTTGGTGCAGGAAACCACTTTTGCACTTGTATTAGTGTGGAAAAACCACTTTTCACACTTGTGTTAGTGTTGAAAAACCACTTTTCGCACTTGTGTTAGTGTTGAAAAACCACTTTTCGCACTTGTGTTGGTGCAGGAACCACTTTTGCACTTGTATTAGTGTGGAAAAAACACTTTTCGCACTTGTGTTAGTGTTGAAAAACCACTTTTCGCACTTGTGTTGGTGCAGGAAACCACTTTTGCACTTGTATTAGTGTGGAAAAACCACTTTTCGCACTTGTATTAGTGTGGTAAAACCACTTTTCGCACTTGTGTTAGTGTTGAAAAACCACTTTTCGCACTTGTGTTGGTGCAGGAAACCACTTTTCGCACTTGTGTTAGTGTTGAAAAACCACTTTTCACACTTGTGTTGGTGCAGGAAACCACTTTTGCACTTGTATTAGTGTGGAAAAAACACTTTTCGCACTTGTGTTAGTGTTGAAAAAACACTTTTTGCACTTGTGTTAGTGTTGAAAAACCACTTTTTGCACTTGTGTTAGTGTTGAAAAACCACTTTTTGCACTTGTGTTAGTGTTGAAAAACCACTTTTCGCACTTGTGTTAGTGTTGAAAAAGCACTTTTCGCACTTGTGTTAGTGTTGAAAAACCACTTTTCGCACTTGTGTTGGTGCAGGAAACCACTTTTGCACTTGTATTGGTGTGGAAAAACCACTTTTCGCACTTGTGTTAGTGTTGAAAAACCACTTTTCGCACTTGTGTTAGTGTTGAAAAACCACTTTTCGCACTTGTGTTGGTGCAGGAAACCACTTTTGCACTTGTATTAGTGTGGAAAAAACACTTTTTGCATTTGTGATAGTGTTGAAAAACCACTTTTCGCACTTGTTAGTGTTGAAAAACCACTTTTCGCACTTGTGTTGGTGCAGGAAACCACTTTTGCACTTGTATTAGTGTGGAGAAAACACTTTTCGCACTTGTGTTAGTGTTGAAAAACCACTTTTCGCACTTGTGTTAGTGTTGAAAAACCACTTTTCGCACTTGTGTTAGTGTTGAAAAACCACTTTTCGCACTTGTGTTAGTGTTGAAAAACCACTTTTCGCACTTGTGTTAGTGTTGAAAAACCACTTTTCGCACTTGTGTTGGTGCAGGAAACCACTTTTGCACTTGTATTAGTGTGGAAAAACCACTTTTCGCACTTGTGTTAGTGTTGAAAAACCACTTTTTGCACTTGTGTTAGTGTTGAAAAACCACTTTTCGCACTTGTGTTAGTGCGGGAAACCACTTTTTGCACTTGTGTTGGTGCAGGAAACCACTTTTGCACTTGTATTAGTGTGGAAAAACCACTTTTCACACTTGTGTTAGTGTTGAAAAACCACTTTTCGCACTTGTGTTAGTGTTGAAAAACCACTTTTCGCACTTGTGTTGGTGCAGGAACCACTTTTGCACTTGTATTAGTGTGGAAAAAACACTTTTCGCACTTGTGTTAGTGTTGAAAAACCACTTTTCGCACTTGTGTTGGTGCAGGAAACCACTTTTGCACTTGTATTATTGTGGAAAAAACACTTTTCGCACTTGTGTT
Organism: Myxine glutinosa; assembly: GCF_964187855.1. NCBI lineage: Eukaryota > Metazoa > Chordata > Myxini > Myxiniformes > Myxinidae > Myxine > Myxine glutinosa. The sequence goes on along the minus strand of NW_027616871.1, from coordinate 105,440 downwards.
AGTGTTGAAAAACCACTTTTCACACTTGTATTAGTGTGGTAAAACCACTTTTCGCACTTGTGTTAGTGTTGAAAAACCACTTTTCGCACTTGTGTTGGTGCAGGAAACCACTTTTGCACTTGTATTAGTGTGGAAAAAAACACTTTTTGCACTTGTGATATTGTTGAAAAACCACTATTCGCACTTGTGTTAGTGTTGAAAAACCACTTTTCGCACTTGTGTTAGTGTTGAAAAACAACTTTTCGCACTTGTGTTGGTGCAGGAAACCACTTTTGCACTTGTATTAGTGTGGAAAAAACACTTTTCGCACTTGTGTTAGTGTTGAAAAACCACTTTTCGCACTTGTGTTGGTGCAGGAAATCACTTTTGCACTTGTATTAGTGTGGAAAAACCACTTTTCGCACTTGTGTTAGTGTTGAAAAAGCACTTTTCGCACTTGTGTTAGTGTTGAAAAAGCACTTTTCGCACTTGTGTTGGTGCAGGAAACCACTTTTGCACTTGTATTGGTGTGGAAAACCACTTTTCGCACTTGTGTTAGTGTTGAAAAACCACTTTTCGCACTTGTGTTAGTGTTGAAAAACCACTTTTCGCACTTATGTTGGTGCAGGAAACCACTTTTGCACTTGTATTAGTGTGGAAAAAACACTTTTTGCATTTGTGATAGTGTTGAAAAACCACTTTTCGCACTTGTGTTAGTGTTGAAAAACCACTTTTCCCACTTGTGATAGTGTTGAAAAACCACTTTTCGCACTTGTGTTAGTGTTGAAAAACCACTTTTCGCACTTGTGTTGGTGCAGGAAACCACTTTTGCACTTGCATTAGTGTGGAAAAAACACTTTTCGCACTTGTGTTGGTGTTGAAAAACCACTTTTCGCACTTGTGTTAGTGTTGAAAAACCACTTTTCGCACATTGTGTTGGTGCAGGAAACCACTTTTGCACTTGTATTAGTGTGGAAAAACCACTTTTCGCACTTGTGTTAGTGTTGAAAAACCACTTTTCGCACTTGTGTTAGTGTTGAAAAACCACTTTTCGCACTTGTGTTGGTGCAGGAAACCACTTTTGCACTTGTATTAGTGTGGAAAAACCACTTTTCGCACTTGTATTAGTGTTGTAAAACCACTTTTCGCACTTGTGTTAGTGTTGAAAAACCACTTTTCGCACTTGTGTTGGTGCAGGAAACCACTTTTCGCACTTGTGTTAGTGTTGAAAAACCACTTTTCGCACTTGTGTTGGTGCAGGAAACCACTTTTGCACTTGTATTAGTGTGGAAAAAACACTTTTCGCACTTGTGTTAGTGTTGAAAAAACACTTTTTGCACTTGTGTTAGTGTTGAAAAACCACTTTTTGCACTTGTGTTAGTGTTGAAAAACCACTTTTTGCACTTGTGTTAGTGTTGAAAAACCACTTTTCGCACTTGTGTTAGTGTTGAAAAACCACTTTTCGCACTTGTGTTAGTGTTGAAAAACCACTTTTCGCACTTGTGTTGGTGCAGGAAACCACTTTTGCACTTGTATTAGTGTGGAAAAAACACTTTTTGCACTTGTGTTAGTGTTGAAAAACCACTTTTCGCACGTGTGTTAGTGTTGAAAAACCACTTTTCGCACTTGTGTTGGTGCAGGAAACCACTTTTGCACTTGTGATAGTGTTGAAAAACCACTTTTCGCACTTGTGTTAGTGTTGAAAAACCACTTTTCGCACTTGTGTTCGTGTTGAAAAACCACTTTTTGCACTTGTGTTGGTGCAGGAAACCACTTTTTGCACTTGTATTAGTGTGGAAAAACCACTTTTTGCACTAGTGTTAGTGTTGAAAAAGCACTTTTCGCACTTGTGTTAGTGTTGAAAAACGACTTTTCGCACTTGTGTTGGTGCAGGAAACCACTTTTGCACTTGTATTGGTGTGGAAAAACCACTTTTCGCACTTGTGTTAGTGTTGAAAAACCACTTTTCGCACTTGTGTTAGTGTTGAAAAACCACTTTTCGCACTTGTGTTGGTGCAGGAAACCACTTTTGCACTTGTATTAGTGTGGAAAAAACACTTTTTGCATTTGTGATAGTGTTGAAAAACCACTTTTCGCACTTGTTAGTGTTGAAAAACCACTTTTCGCACTTGTGTTGGTGCAGGAAACCACTTTTGCACTTGTATTAGTGTGGAGAAAACACTTTTCGCACTTGTGTTAGTGTTGAAAAACCACTTTTCGCACTTGTGTTAGTGTTGAAAAACCACTTTTCGCACTTGTGTTAGTGTTGAAAAACCACTTTTCGCACTTGTGTTAGTGTTGAAAAACCACTTTTCGCACTTGTGTTAGTGTTGAAAAACCACTTTTCGCACTTGTGTTGGTGCAGGAAACCACTTTTGCACTTGTATTAGTGTGGAAAAACCACTTTTCGCACTTGTTAGTGTTGAAAAACCACTTTTTGCACTTGTGTTAGTGTTGAAAAACCACTTTTCGCACTTGTGTTAGTGCAGGAAACCACTTTTTGCACTTGTGTTGGTGCAGGAAACCACTTTTGCACTTGTATTAGTGTGGAAAAACCACTTTTCACACTTGTGTTAGTGTTGAAAAACCACTTTTCGCACTTGTGTTAGTGTTGAAAAACCACTTTTCGCACTTGTGTTGGTGCAGGAACCACTTTTGCACTTGTATTAGTGTGGAAAAAACACTTATCGCACTTGTGTTAGTGTTGAAAAACCACTTTTCGCACTTGTGTTGGTGCAGGAAACCACTTTTGCACTTGTATTAGTGTGGAAAAACCACTTTTCGCACTTGTGTTAGTGTTGAAAAACCACTTTTCGCACTTGTGTTAGTGTTGAAAAACCACTTTTTGCACTTGTGTTGGTGCAGGAAACCACTTTTGCAGTTGTATTAGTGTGGAAAACCACTTTTCGCACTTGTGTTAGTGTTGAAAAACCACTTTTCACACTTGTGTTAGTGTTTAAAAACTACTTTTCGCACTTGTGTTGGTGCAGGAAACCACTTTTGCAGTTGTATTAGTGTGGAAAACACACTTTTTGCACTTGTGATAGTGTTGAAAAACCACTTTTCGCACTTGTGTTAGTGTTGAAAAACCACTTTTCGCACTTGTGTTGGTGCAGGAAACCACTTTTGCACTTGTATTAGTGTGGAAAAACCACTTTTTGCACTTCTGTTAGTGTTGAAAAACCACTTTTCGCACTTGTGTTAGTGTTGAAAAACCACTTTTCGCACTTGCGTTAGTGTTGGAAAAACCACCTTTCGCACTTGTGTTGGCGCAGGAAACCACTTTTGCACTTGTATTAGTGTGGAAAAACCACTTTTCGCACTTGTGTTGGTGCAGGAAACCACTTTTGCAATGGTATTAGTGTGGAAAAAACACTTTTTGCACTTGTGATAGTGTTGAAAAACCACTTTTCGCACTTGTGTTAGTGTTGAAAAACCACTTTTCGCACTTGTGTTAGTGTTGAAAAACCACTTTTCGCACTTGTGTTGGTGCAGGAAACCACTTTTGCACTTGTATTAGTGTGGAAAAACACTTTTTGCACTTGTGATAGTGTTAAAAAACCACTTTTCGCACTTGTGTTAGTGTTGAAAAACCACTTTTCGCACTTGTGTTGGTGCAGGAAACCACTTTTGCACTTGTATTAGTGTGGAAAAACCACTTTTCGCACTTGTGTTAGTGTTGAAAAACCACTTTTCGCACTTGTGTTAGTGTTGAAAAACCACTTTTCGCACTTGTGTTAGTGTTGAAAAACCACTTTTCGCACTTGTGTTAGTGTTGAAAAACCACTTTTCGCACTTGTGTTAGTGTTGAAAAACCACTTTTCGCACTTGTGTTGGTGCAGAAACCACTTTTGCACTTGTATTAGTGTGGAAAAACCACTTTTTGCACTTGTGTTAGTGTTGAAAAACCACTTTTCGCACTTGTGTTGGTGCAGGAAACCACTTTTGCACTTGTATTAGTGTGGAAAAACCACTTTTCGCACTTGTGTTAGTGTTGAAAAACCACTTTTCGCACTTGTGTTAGTGTTGAAAAACCACTTTTCGCACTTGTGTTGGTGCAGGAAACCACTTTTGCACTTGCATTAGTGTGGAAAAAACACTTTTCGCACTTGTGTTGGTGTTGAAAAACCACTTTTCGCACTTGTGTTAGTGTTGAAAAACCACTTTTCGCACATTGTGTTGGTGCAGGAAACCACTTTTGCACTTGTATTAGTGTGGAAAACCACTTTTCGCACTTGTGTTAGTGTTGAAAAACCACTTTTCGCACTTGTGTTAGTGTTGAAAAACCACTTTTCGCACTTGTGTTGGTGCAGGAAACCACTTTTGCACTTGTATTAGTGTGGAAAAACCACTTTTCGCACTTGTATTAGTGTTGTAAAACCACTTTTCGCACTTGTGTTAGTGTTGAAAAACCACTTTTCGCACTTGTGTTGGTGCAGGAAACCACTTTTCGCACTTGTGTTAGTGTTGAAAAACCACTTTTCGCACTTGTGTTGGTGCAGGAAACCACTTTTGCACTTGTATTAGTGTGGAAAAAACACTTTTCGCACTTGTGTTAGTGTTGAAAAAACACTTTTTGCACTTGTGTTAGTGTTGAAAAACCACTTTTTGCACTTGTGTTAGTGTTGAAAAACCACTTTTTGCACTTGTGTTAGTGTTGAAAAACCACTTTTCGCACTTGTGTTAGTGTTGAAAAACCACTTTTCGCACTTGTGTTGGTGCAGGAAACCACTTTTGCACTTGTATTAGTGTGGAAAAAACACTTTTTGCACTTGTGTTAGTGTTGAAAAAGCACTTTTCGCACTTGTGTTAGTGTTGAAAAACGACTTTTCGCACTTGTGTTGGTGCAGGAAACCACTTTTGCACTTGTATTGGTGTGGAAAAACCACTTTTCGCACTTGTCTTAGTGTTGAAAAACCACTTTTCGCACTTGTGTTAGTGTTGAAAAACCACTTTTCGCACTTGTGTTGGTGCAGGAAACCACTTTTGCACTTGTATTAGTGTGGAAAAAACACTTTTTGCATTTGTGATAGTGTTGAAAAACCACTTTTCGCACTTGTTAGTGTTGAAAAACCACTTTTCGCACTTGTGTTGGTGCAGGAAACCACTTTTGCACTTGTATTAGTGTGGAGAAAACACTTTTCGCACTTGTGTTAGTGTTGAAAAACCACTTTTCGCACTTGTGTTAGTGTTGAAAAACCACTTTTCGCACTTGTGTTAGTGTTGAAAAACCACTTTTCGCACTTGTGTTAGTGTTGAAAAACCACTTTTCGCACTTGTGTTAGTGTTGAAAAACCACTTTTCGCACTTGTGTTGGTGCAGGAAACCACTTTTGCACTTGTATTAGTGTGGAAAAACCACTTTTCGCACTTGTTAGAGTTGAAAAACCACTTTTTGCACTTGTGTTAGTGTTGAAAAACCACTTTTCGCACTTGTGTTAGTGCAGGAAACCACTTTTTGCACTTGTGTTGGTGCAGGAAACCACTTTTGCACTTGTATTAGTGTGGAAAAACCACTTTTCACACTTGTGTTAGTGTTGAAAAACCACTTTTCGCACTTGTGTTAGTGTTGAAAAACCACTTTTCGCACTTGTGTTGGTGCAGGAACCACTTTTGCACTTGTATTAGTGTGGAAAAAACACTTTTCGCACTTGTGTTAGTGTTGAAAAACCACTTTTCGCACTTGTGTTGGTGCAGGAAACCACTTTTGCACTTGTATTAGTGTGGAAAAACCACTTTTCGCACTTGTATTAGTGTGGTAAAACCACTTTTCGCACTTGTGTTAGTGTTGAAAAACCACTTTTCGCACTTGTGTTGGTGCAGGAAACCACTTTTCGCACTTGTGTTAGTGTTGAAAAACCACTTTTCACACTTGTGTTGGTGCAGGAAACCACTTTTGCACTTGTATTAGTGTGGAAAAAACACTTTTCGCACTTGTGTTAGTGTTGAAAAAACACTTTTTGCACTTGTGTTAGTGTTGAAAAACCACTTTTTGCACTTGTGTTAGTGTTGAAAAACCACTTTTTGCACTTGTGTTAGTGTTGAAAAACCACTTTTCGCACTTGTGTTAGTGTTGAAAAAGCACTTTTCGCACTTGTGTTAGTGTTGAAAAACCACTTTTCGCACTTGTGTTGGTGCAGGAAACCACTTTTGCACTTGTATTGGTGTGGAAAAACCACTTTTCGCACTTGTGTTAGTGTTGAAAAACCACTTTTCGCACTTGTGTTAGTGTTGAAAAACCACTTTTCGCACTTGTGTTGGTGCAGGAAACCACTTTTGCACTTGTATTAGTGTGGAAAAAACACTTTTTGCATTTGTGATAGTGTTGAAAAACCACTTTTCGCACTTGTTAGTGTTGAAAAACCACTTTTCGCACTTGTGTTGGTGCAGGAAACCACTTTTGCACTTGTATTAGTGTGGAGAAAACACTTTTCGCACTTGTGTTAGTGTTGAAAAACCACTTTTCGCACTTGTGTTAGTGTTGAAAAACCACTTTTCGCACTTGTGTTAGTGTTGAAAAACCACTTTTCGCACTTGTGTTAGTGTTGAAAAACCACTTTTCGCACTTGTGTTAGTGTTGAAAAACCACTTTTCGCACTTGTGTTGGTGCAGGAAACCACTTTTGCACTTGTATTAGTGTGGAAAAACCACTTTTCGCACTTGTGTTAGTGTTGAAAAACCACTTTTTGCACTTGTGTTAGTGTTGAAAAACCACTTTTCGCACTTGTGTTAGTGCGGGAAACCACTTTTTGCACTTGTGTTGGTGCAGGAAACCACTTTTGCACTTGTATTAGTGTGGAAAAACCACTTTTCACACTTGTGTTAGTGTTGAAAAACCACTTTTCGCACTTGTGTTAGTGTTGAAAAACCACTTTTCGCACTTGTGTTGGTGCAGGAACCACTTTTGCACTTGTATTAGTGTGGAAAAAACACTTTTCGCACTTGTGTTAGTGTTGAAAAACCACTTTTCGCACTTGTGTTGGTGCAGGAAACCACTTTTGCACTTGTATTATTGTGGAAAAAACACTTTTCGCACTTGTGTTAGTGTTGAAAAACCACTTTTCACACTTGTATTAGTGTGGTAAAACCACTTTTCGCACTTGTGTTAGTGTTGAAAAACCACTTTTCGCACTTGTGTTGGTGCAGGAAACCACTTTTGCACTTGTATTAGTGTGGAAAAAAACACTTTTTGCACTTGTGATATTGTTGAAAAACCACTATTCGCACTTGTGTTAGTGTTGAAAAACCACTTTTCGCACTTGTGTTAGTGTTGAAAAACAACTTTTCGCACTTGTGTTGGTGCAGGAAACCACTTTTGCACTTGTATTAGTGTGGAAAAAACACTTTTCGCACTTGTGTTAGTGTTGAAAAACCACTTTTCGCACTTGTGTTGGTGCAGGAAATCACTTTTGCAGTTGTATTAGTGTGGAAAAACCACTTTTCGCACTTGTGTTAGTGTTGAAAAAGCACTTTTCGCACTTGTGTTAGTGTTGAAAAAGCACTTTTCGCACTTGTGTTGGTGCAGGAAACCACTTTTGCACTTGTATTGGTGTGGAAAACCACTTTTCGCACTTGTGTTAGTGTTGAAAAACCACTTTTCGCACTTGTGTTAGTGTTGAAAAACCACTTTTCGCACTTATGTTGGTGCAGGAAACCACTTTTGCACTTGTATTAGTGTGGAAAAAACACTTTTTGCATTTGTGATAGTGTTGAAAAACCACTTTTCGCACTTGTGTTAGTGTTGAAAAACCACTTTTCCCACTTGTGATAGTGTTGAAAAACCACTTTTCGCACTTGTGTTAGTGTTGAAAAACCACTTTTCGCACTTGTGTTGGTGCAGGAAACCACTTTTGCACTTGCATTAGTGTGGAAAAAACACTTTTCGCACTTGTGTTGGTGTTGAAAAACCACTTTTCGCACTTGTGTTAGTGTTGAAAAACCACTTTTCGCACATTGTGTTGGTGCAGGAAACCACTTTTGCACTTGTATTAGTGTGGAAAAACCACTTTTCGCACTTGTGTTAGTGTTGAAAAACCACTTTTCGCACTTGTGTTAGTGTTGAAAAACCACTTTTCGCACTTGTGTTGGTGCAGGAAACCACTTTTGCACTTGTATTAGTGTGGAAAAACCACTTTTCGCACTTGTATTAGTGTTGTAAAACCACTTTTCGCACTTGTGTTAGTGTTGAAAAACCACTTTTCGCACTTGTGTTGGTGCAGGAAACCACTTTTCGCACTTGTGTTAGTGTTGAAAAACCACTTTTCGCACTTGTGTTGGTGCAGGAAACCACTTTTGCACTTGTATTAGTGTGGAAAAAACACTTTTCGCACTTGTGTTAGTGTTGAAAAAACACTTTTTGCACTTGTGTTAGTGTTGAAAAACCACTTTTTGCACTTGTGTTAGTGTTGAAAAACCACTTTTTGCACTTGTGTTAGTGTTGAAAAACCACTTTTCGCACTTGTGTTAGTGTTGAAAAACCACTTTTCGCACTTGTGTTAGTGTTGAAAAACCACTTTTCGCACTTGTGTTGGTGCAGGAAACCACTTTTGCACTTGTATTAGTGTGGAAAAAACACTTTTTGCACTTGTGTTAGTGTTGAAAAACCACTTTTCGCACGTGTGTTAGTGTTGAAAAACCACTTTTCGCACTTGTGTTGGTGCAGGAAACCACTTTTGCACTTGTGATAGTGTTGAAAAACCACTTTTCGCACTTGTGTTAGTGTTGAAAAACCACTTTTCGCACTTGTGTTCGTGTTGAAAAACCACTTTTTGCACTTGTGTTGGTGCAGGAAACCACTTTTTGCACTTGTATTAGTGTGGAAAAACCACTTTTTGCACTAGTGTTAGTGTTGAAAAAGCACTTTTCGCACTTGTGTTAGTGTTGAAAAACGACTTTTCGCACTTGTGTTGGTGCAGGAAACCACTTTTGCACTTGTATTGGTGTGGAAAAACCACTTTTCGCACTTGTGTTAGTGTTGAAAAACCACTTTTCGCACTTGTGTTAGTGTTGAAAAACCACTTTTCGCACTTGTGTTGGTGCAGGAAACCACTTTTGCACTTGTATTAGTGTGGAAAAAACACTTTTTGCATTTGTGATAGTGTTGAAAAACCACTTTTCGCACTTGTTAGTGTTGAAAAACCACTTTTCGCACTTGTGTTGGTGCAGGAAACCACTTTTGCACTTGTATTAGTGTGGAGAAAACACTTTTCGCACTTGTGTTAGTGTTGAAAAACCACTTTTCGCACTTGTGTTAGTGTTGAAAAACCACTTTTCGCACTTGTGTTAGTGTTGAAAAACCACTTTTCGCACTTGTGTTAGTGTTGAAAAACCACTTTTCGCACTTGTGTTAGTGTTGAAAAACCACTTTTCGCACTTGTGTTGGTGCAGGAAACCACTTTTGCACTTGTATTAGTGTGGAAAAACCACTTTTCGCACTTGTTAGTGTTGAAAAACCACTTTTTGCACTTGTGTTAGTGTTGAAAAACCACTTTTCGCACTTGTGTTAGTGCAGGAAACCACTTTTTGCACTTGTGTTGGTGCAGGAAACCACTTTTGCACTTGTATTAGTGTGGAAAAACCACTTTTCACACTTGTGTTAGTGTTGAAAAACCACTTTTCGCACTTGTGTTAGTGTTGAAAAACCACTTTTCGCACTTGTGTTGGTGCAGGAACCACTTTTGCACTTGTATTAGTGTGGAAAAAACACTTTTCGCACTTGTGTTAGTGTTGAAAAACCACTTTTCGCACTTGTGTTGGTGCAGGAAACCACTTTTGCACTTGTATTAGTGTGGAAAAACCACTTTTCGCACTTGTGTTAGTGTTGAAAAACCACTTTTCGCACTTGTGTTAGTGTTGAAAAACCACTTTTTGCACTTGTGTTGGTGCAGGAAACCACTTTTGCAGTTGTATTAGTGTGGAAAACCACTTTTCGCACTTGTGTTAGTGTTGAAAAACCACTTTTCACACGTGTGTTAGTGTTTAAAAACTACTTTTCGCACTTGTGTTGGTGCAGGAAACCACTTTTGCAGTTGTATTAGTGTGGAAAACACACTTTTTGCACTTGTGATAGTGTTGAAAAACCACTTTTCGCACTTGTGTTAGTGTTGAAAAACCACTTTTCGCACTTGTGTTGGTGCAGGAAACCACTTTTGCACTTGTATTAGTGTGGAAAAACCACTTTTTGCACTTCTGTTAGTGTTGAAAAACCACTTTTCGCACTTGTGTTAGTGTTGAAAAACCACTTTTCGCACTTGCGTTAGTGTTGAAAAACCACCTTTCGCACTTGTGTTGGCGCAGGAAACCACTTTTGCACTTGTATTAGTGTGGAAAAACCACTTTTCGCACTTGTGTTGGTGCAGGAAACCACTTTTGCAATGGTATTAGTGTGGAAAAAACACTTTTTGCACTTGTGATAGTGTTGAAAAACCACTTTTCGCACTTGTGTTAGTGTTGAAAAACCACTTTTCGCACTTGTGTTAGTGTTGAAAAACCACTTTTCGCACTTGTGTTGGTGCAGGAAACCACTTTTGCACTTGTATTAGTGTGGAAAAACACTTTTTGCACTTGTGATAGTGTTAAAAAACCACTTTTCGCACTTGTGTTAGTGTTGAAAAACCACTTTTCGCACTTGTGTTGGTGCAGGAAACCACTTTTGCACTTGTATTAGTGTGGAAAAACCACTTTTCGCACTTGTGTTAGTGTTGAAAAACCACTTTTCGCACTTGTGTTAGTGTTGAAAAACCACTTTTCGCACTTGTGTTAGTGTTGAAAAACCACTTTTCGCACTTGTGTTAGTGTTGAAAAACCACTTTTCGCACTTGTGTTAGTGTTGAAAAACCACTTTTCGCACTTGTGTTGGTGCAGAAACCACTTTTGCACTTGTATTAGTGTGGAAAAACCACTTTTTGCACTTGTGTTAGTGTTGAAAAACCACTTTTCGCACTTGTGTTGGTGCAGGAAACCACTTTTGCACTTGTATTAGTGTGGAAAAACCACTTTTCGCACTTGTGTTAGTGTTGAAAAACCACTTTTCGCACTTGTGTTAGTGTTGAAAAACCACTTTTCGCACTTGTGGTGGTGCAGGAAACCACTTTTGCACTTGTATTAGTGTGGAAAAACCACTTTTCGCACTTGTGTTAGTGTTGAAAAACCACTTTTCGCACTTGTGTTAGTGTTGAAAAACCACTTTTCGCACTTGTGTTAGTGTTGAAAAACCACTTTTCGCACTTGTGTTAGTGTTGAAAAACCACTTTTCGCACTTGTGTTAGTGTTGAAAAACCACTTTTCGCACTTGTGTTAGTGTTGAAAAACCACTTTTCGCACTTGTGTTGGCGCGGAAACCACTTTTGCACTTGTATTAGTGTGGAAAAACACTTTTTGCACTTGTGTTGGTGCAGGAAACCACTTTTGCACTTGTATTAGTGTGGAAAAAACACTTTTTGCACTTGTGTTATTGTTGAAAAACCACTTTTTGCACTTGTGTTAGTGTTGAAAAACCACTTTTCGCACTTGTGTTAGTGTTGAAAAACCACTTTTCGCGCTTGTGTTGGTGCAGGAAACCACTTTTGCACTTGTATTAGTGTGGAAAAAACACTTTTTGCACTTGTGTTAGTGTTGAAAAACCACTTTTCGCACTTGTGTTAGTGCAGGAAACCACTTTTGCACTTGTATTAGTGTGGAAAAACCACTTTTCGCACTTGTGTTGGTGCAGGAAACCACTTTTGCACTTGTATTAGTGTGGAAAAACACTTTTTGCACTTGTGATAGTGTTAAAAAACCACTTTTCGCACTTGTGTTAGTGTTGAAAAACCACTTTTCGCACTTGTGTTGGTGCAGGAAACCACTTTTGCACTTGTATTAGTGTGGAAAAACCACTTTTCGCACTTGTGTTAGTGTTGAAAAACCACTTTTCGCACTTGTGTTAGTGTTGAAAAACCACTTTTCGCACTTGTGTTAGTGTTGAAAAACCACTTTTCGCACTTGTGTTGGTGCAGGAAACCACTTTTGCACTTGTATTAGTGTGGAAAAAACACTTTTTGCACTTGTGTTAGTGTTGAAAAAACACCTTTCGCACTTGTGTTAGTGTTGAAAAACCACATTTTGCACTTGTGTTGGTGCAGGAAACCACTTTTGCACTTGTATTATTGTGGAAAAAACACTTTTCGCACTTGTGTTAGTGTTGAAAAACCACTTTTCACACTTGTATTAGTGTGGTAAAACCACTTTTCGCACTTGCGTTAGTGTTGAAAAACCACTTTTCGCACTTGTGTTGGTGCAGGAAACCACTTTTGCACTTGTATTAGTGTGGAAAAAAACACTTTTTGCACTTGTGATAGTGTTGAAAAACCACTATTCGCACTTGTGTTAGTGTTGAAAAACCACTTTTCGCACTTGTGTTAGTGTTGAAAAACAACTTTTCGCACTTGTGTTGGTGCAGGAAACCACTTTTGCACTTGTATTAGTGTGGAAAAAACACTTTTCGCACTTGTGTTAGTGTTGAAAAACCACTTTTCGCACTTGTGTTGGTGCAGGAAATCACTTTTGCACTTGTATTAGTGTGGAAAAACCACTTTTCGCACTTGTGTTAGTGTTGAAAAAGCACTTTTCGCACTTGTGTTGGTGCAGGAAACCACTTTTGCACTTGTATTGGTGTGGAAAACCACTTTTCGCACTTGTGTTAGTGTTGAAAAACCACTTTTCGCACTTGTGTTAGTGTTGAAAAACCACTTTTCGCACTTGTGTTGGTGCAGGAAACCACTTTTGCACTTGTATTAGTGTGGAAAAAACACTTTTTGCATTTGTGATAGTGTTGAAAAACCACTTTTCGCACTTGTGTTAGTGTTGAAAAACCACTTTTCCCACTTGTGATAGTGTTGAAAAACCACTTTTCGCACTTGTGTTAGTGTTGAAAAACCACTTTTCGCACTTGTGTTGGTGCAGGAAACCACTTTTGCACTTGCATTAGTGTGGAAAAAACACTTTTCGCACTTGTGTTGGTGTTGAAAAACCACTTTTCGCACTTGTGTTAGTGTTGAAAAACCACTTTTTGCACATTGTGTTGGTGCAGGAAACCACTTTTGCACTTGTATTAGTGTGGAAAAACCACTTTTTGCACTTGTGTTAGTGTTGAAAAACCACTTTTCGCACTTGTGTTAGTGTTGAAAAACCACTTTTCGCACTTGTGTTGGTGCAGGAAACCACTTTTGCACTTGTATTAGTGTGGAAAAACCACTTTTCGCACTTGTATTAGTGTGGTAAAACCACTTTTCGCACTTGTGTTAGTGTTGAAAAACCACTTTTCGCACTTGTGTTGGTGCAGGAAACCACTTTTGCACTTGTATTAGTGTGGAAAAAACACTTTTCGCACTTGTGTTAGTGTTGAAAAAACACTTTTTGCACTTGTGTTAGTGTTGAAAAACCACTTTTTGCACTTGTGTTAGTGTTGAAAAACCACTTTTTGCACTTGTGTTAGTGTTGAAAAACCACTTTTCGCACTTGTGTTAGTGTTGAAAAACCACTTTTCGCACTTGTGTTAGTGTTGAAAAACCACTTTTCGCACTTGTGTTGGTGCAGGAAACCACTTTTGCACTTGTATTAGTGTGGAAAAAACACTTTTCGCACTTGTGTTAGTGTTGAAAAACCACTTTTCGCACTTGTGTTAGTGTTGAAAAACCACTTTTCGCACTTGTGTTGGTGCAGGAAACCACTTTTGCACTTGTGATAGTGTTGAAAAACCACTTTTCGCACTTGTGTTAGTGTTGAAAAACCACTTTTCGCACTTGTGTTAGTGTTGAAAAACCACTTTTTGCACTTGTTGGTGCAGGAAACCACTTTTTGCACTTGTATTAGTGTGGAAAAACCACTTTTTGCACTAGTGTTAGTGTTGAAAAAGCACTTTTCGCACTTGTGTTAGTGTTGAAAAACGACTTTTCGCACTTGTGTTGGTGCAGGAAACCACTTTTGCACTTGTATTGGTGTGGAAAAACCACTTTTCGCACTTGTGTTAGTGTTGAAAAACCACTTTTCGCACTTGTGTTAGTGTTGAAGAACCACTTTTCGCACTTGTGTTGGTGCAGGAAACCACTTTTGCACTTGTATTAGTGTGGAAAAAACACTTTTTGCATTTGTGATAGTGTTGAAAAACCACTTTTCGCACTTGTTAGTGTTGAAAAACCACTTTTCGCACTTGTGTTGGTGCAGGAAACCACTTTTGCACTTGTATTAGTGTGGAGAAAACACTTTTCGCACTTGTGTTAGTGTTGAAAAACCACTTTTCGCACTTGTGTTAGTGTTGAAAAACCACTTTTCGCACTTGTGTTAGTGTTGAAAAACCACTTTTCGCACTTGTGTTAGTGTTGAAAAACCACTTTTCGCACTTGTGTTAGTGTTGAAAAACCACTTTTCGCACTTGTGTTGGTGCAGGAAACCACTTTTCGCACTTGTGTTAGTGTTGAAAAACCACTTTTCGCACTTGTGTTTGTGTTGAAAAACCACTTTTTGCACTTGTGTTAGTGTTGAAAAACCACTTTTCGCACTTGTGTTAGTGCAGGAAACCACTTTTTGCACTTGTGTTGGTGCAGGAAACCACTTTTGCACTTGTATTAGTGTGGAGAAAACACTTTTCGCACTTGTGTTAGTGTTGAAAAACCACTTTTCGCACTTGTGTTAGTGTTGAAAAACCACTTTTCGCACTTGTGTTAGTGTTGAAAAACCACTTTTCGCACTTGTGTTAGTGTTGAAAAACCACTTTTCGCACTTGTGTTAGTGTTGAAAAACCACTTTTCGCACTTGTGTTGGTGCAGGAAACCACTTTTGCACTTGTATTAGTGTGGAAAAACCACTTTTCGCACTTGTGTTTGTGTTGAAAAACCACTTTTCGCACTTGTGTTAGTGTTGAAGAACCACTTTTCGCACTTGTGTTGGTGCAGGAAACCACTTTTGCACTTGTATTAGTGTGGAAAAAACACTTTTTGCATTTGTGATAGTGTTGAAAAACCACTTTTCGCACTTGTTAGTGTTGAAAAACCACTTTTCGCACTTGTGTTGGTGCAGGAAACCACTTTTGCACTTGTATTAGTGTGGAGAAAACACTTTTCGCACTTGTGTTAGTGTTGAAAAACCACTTTTGCACTTGTATTAGTGTGGAAAAACCACTTTTCGCACTTGTATTAGTGTGGTAAAACCACTTTTCGCACTTGTGTTAGTGTTGAAAAACCACTTTTCACACTTGTATTAGTGTGGTAAAACCACTTTTCGCACTTGTGTTAGTGTTGAAAAACCACTTTTCGCACTTGTGTTGGTGCAGGAAACCACTTTTGCACTTGTATTAGTGTGGAAAAAAACACTTTTTGCACTTGTGATAGTGTTGAAAAACCACTTTTCGCACTTGTGTTAGTGTTGAAAAACCACTTTTCGCACTTGTGTTAGTGTTGAAAAAAAACTTTTCGCACTTGTGTTGGTGCAGGAAACCACTTTTGCACTTGTATTAGTGTGGAAAAAACACTTTTCGCACTTGTGTTAGTGTTGAAAAACCACTTTTCGCACTTGTGTTGGTGCAGGAAATCACTTTTGCACTTGTATTAGTGTGGAAAAACCACTTTTCGCACTTGTGTTAGTGTTGAAAAAGCACTTTTCGCACTTGTGTTAGTGTTGAAAAAGCACTTTTCGCACTTGTGTTGGTGCAGGGAACCACTTTTGCACTTGTATTGGTGTGGAAAACCACTTTTCGCACTTGTGTTAGTGTTGAAAAACCACTTTTCGCACTTGTGTTAGTGTTGAAAAACCACTTTTCGCACTTGTGTTGGTGCAGGAAACCACTTTTGCACTTGTATTAGTGTGGAAAAAACACTTTTTGCATTTGTGATAGTGTTGAAAAACCACTTTTCGCACTTGTGTTAGTGTTGAAAAACCACTTTTCCCACTTGTGATAGTGTTGAAAAACCACTTTTCGCACTTGTGTTAGTGTTGAAAAACCACTTTTCGCACTTGTGTTGGTGCAGGAAACCACTTTTGCACTTGTATTAGTGTGGAAAAAACACTTTTCGCACTTGTATTAGTGTTGTAAAACCACTTTTCGCACTTGTGTTAGTGTTGAAAAACCACTTTTCGCACTTGTGTTGGTGCAGGAAACCACTTTTCGCACTTGTGTTAGTGTTGAAAAACCACTTTTCGCACTTGTGTTGGTGCAGGAAACCACTTTTGCACTTGTATTAGTGTGGAAAAAACACTTTTCGCACTTGTGTTAGTGTTGAAAAAACACTTTTTGCACTTGTGTTAGTGTTGAAAAACCACTTTTTGCACTTGTGTTAGTGTTGAAAAACCACTTTTTGCACTTGTGTTAGTGTTGAAAAACCACTTTTCGCACTTGTGTTAGTGTTGAAAAACCACTTTTCGCACTTGTGTTAGTGTTGAAAAACCACTTTTCGCACTTGTGTTGGTGCAGGAAACCACTTTTGCACTTGTATTAGTGTGGAAAAAACACTTTTTGCACTTGTGTTAGTGTTGAAAAACCACTTTTCGCACGTGTGTTAGTGTTGAAAAACCACTTTTCGCACTTGTGTTGGTGCAGGAAACCACTTTTGCACTTGTGATAGTGTTGAAAAACCACTTTTCGCACTTGTGTTAGTGTTGAAAAACCACTTTTCGCACTTGTGTTCGTGTTGAAAAACCACTTTTTGCACTTGTGTTGGTGCAGGAAACCACTTTTTGCACTTGTATTAGTGTGGAAAAACCACTTTTTGCACTAGTGTTAGTGTTGAAAAAGCACTTTTCGCACTTGTGTTAGTGTTGAAAAACGACTTTTCGCACTTGTGTTGGTGCAGGAAACCACTTTTGCACTTGTATTGGTGTGGAAAAACCACTTTTCGCACTTGTGTTAGTGTTGAAAAACCACTTTTCGCACTTGTGTTAGTGTTGAAAAACCACTTTTCGCACTTGTGTTGGTGCAGGAAACCACTTTTGCACTTGTATTAGTGTGGAAAAAACACTTTTTGCATTTGTGATAGTGTTGAAAAACCACTTTTCGCACTTGTTAGTGTTGAAAAACCACTTTTCGCACTTGTGTTGGTGCAGGAAACCACTTTTGCACTTGTATTAGTGTGGAGAAAACACTTTTCGCACTTGTGTTAGTGTTGAAAAACCACTTTTCGCACTTGTGTTAGTGTTGAAAAACCACTTTTCGCACTTGTGTTAGTGTTGAAAAACCACTTTTCGCACTTGTGTTAGTGTTGAAAAACCACTTTTCGCACTTGTGTTAGTGTTGAAAAACCACTTTTCGCACTTGTGTTGGTGCAGGAAACCACTTTTGCACTTGTATTAGTGTGGAAAAACCACTTTTCGCACTTGTTAGTGTTGAAAAACCACTTTTTGCACTTGTGTTAGTGTTGAAAAACCACTTTTCGCACTTGTGTTAGTGCAGGAAACCACTTTTTGCACTTGTGTTGGTGCAGGAAACCACTTTTGCACTTGTATTAGTGTGGAAAAACCACTTTTCACACTTGTGTTAGTGTTGAAAAACCACTTTTCGCACTTGTGTTAGTGTTGAAAAACCACTTTTCGCACTTGTGTTGGTGCAGGAACCACTTTTGCACTTGTATTAGTGTGGAAAAAACACTTTTCGCACTTGTGTTAGTGTTGAAAAACCACTTTTCGCACTTGTGTTGGTGCAGGAAACCACTTTTGCACTTGTATTAGTGTGGAAAAACCACTTTTCGCACTTGTGTTAGTGTTGAAAAACCACTTTTCGCACTTGTGTTAGTGTTGAAAAACCACTTTTTGCACTTGTGTTGGTGCAGGAAACCACTTTTGCAGTTGTATTAGTGTGGAAAACCACTTTTCGCACTTGTGTTAGTGTTGAAAAACCACTTTTCACACGTGTGTTAGTGTTTAAAAACTACTTTTCGCACTTGTGTTGGTGCAGGAAACCACTTTTGCAGTTGTATTAGTGTGGAAAACACACTTTTTGCACTTGTGATAGTGTTGAAAAACCACTTTTCGCACTTGTGTTAGTGTTGAAAAACCACTTTTCGCACTTGTGTTGGTGCAGGAAACCACTTTTGCACTTGTATTAGTGTGGAAAAACCACTTTTTGCACTTCTGTTAGTGTTGAAAAACCACTTTTCGCACTTGTGTTAGTGTTGAAAAACCACTTTTCGCACTTGCGTTAGTGTTGAAAAACCACCTTTCGCACTTGTGTTGGCGCAGGAAACCACTTTTGCACTTGTATTAGTGTGGAAAAACCACTTTTCGCACTTGTGTTGGTGCAGGAAACCACTTTTGCAATGGTATTAGTGTGGAAAAAACACTTTTTGCACTTGTGATAGTGTTGAAAAACCACTTTTCGCACTTGTGTTAGTGTTGAAAAACCACTTTTCGCACTTGTGTTAGTGTTGAAAAACCACTTTTCGCACTTGTGTTGGTGCAGGAAACCACTTTTGCACTTGTATTAGTGTGGAAAAACACTTTTTGCACTTGTGATAGTGTTAAAAAACCACTTTTCGCACTTGTGTTAGTGTTGAAAAACCACTTTTCGCACTTGTGTTGGTGCAGGAAACCACTTTTGCACTTGTATTAGTGTGGAAAAACCACTTTTCGCACTTGTGTTAGTGTTGAAAAACCACTTTTCGCACTTGTGTTAGTGTTGAAAAACCACTTTTCGCACTTGTGTTAGTGTTGAAAAACCACTTTTCGCACTTGTGTTAGTGTTGAAAAACCACTTTTCGCACTTGTGTTAGTGTTGAAAAACCACTTTTCGCACTTGTGTTGGTGCAGAAACCACTTTTGCACTTGTATTAGTGTGGAAAAACCACTTTTTGCACTTGTGTTAGTGTTGAAAAACCACTTTTCGCACTTGTGTTGGTGCAGGAAACCACTTTTGCACTTGTATTAGTGTGGAAAAACCACTTTTCGCACTTGTGTTAGTGTTGAAAAACCACTTTTCGCACTTGTGTTAGTGTTGAAAAACCACTTTTCGCACTTGTGGTGGTGCAGGAAACCACTTTTGCACTTGTATTAGTGTGGAAAAACCACTTTTCGCACTTGTGTTAGTGTTGAAAAACCACTTTTCGCACTTGTGTTAGTGTTGAAAAACCACTTTTCGCACTTGTGTTAGTGTTGAAAAACCACTTTTCGCACTTGTGTTAGTGTTGAAAAACCACTTTTCGCACTTGTGTTAGTGTTGAAAAACCACTTTTCGCACTTGTGTTAGTGTTGAAAAACCACTTTTCGCACTTGTGTTGGCGCGGAAACCACTTTTGCACTTGTATTAGTGTGGAAAAACACTTTTTGCACTTGTGTTGGTGCAGGAAACCACTTTTGCACTTGTATTAGTGTGGAAAAAACACTTTTTGCACTTGTGTTATTGTTGAAAAACCACTTTTTGCACTTGTGTTAGTGTTGAAAAACCACTTTTCGCACTTGTGTTAGTGTTGAAAAACCACTTTTCGCGCTTGTGTTGGTGCAGGAAACCACTTTTGCACTTGTATTAGTGTGGAAAAAACACTTTTTGCACTTGTGTTAGTGTTGAAAAACCACTTTTCGCACTTGTGTTAGTGCAGGAAACCACTTTTGCACTTGTATTAGTGTGGAAAAACCACTTTTCGCACTTGTGTTGGTGCAGGAAACCACTTTTGCACTTGTATTAGTGTGGAAAAACACTTTTTGCACTTGTGATAGTGTTAAAAAACCACTTTTCGCACTTGTGTTAGTGTTGAAAAACCACTTTTCGCACTTGTGTTGGTGCAGGAAACCACTTTTGCACTTGTATTAGTGTGGAAAAACCACTTTTCGCACTTGTGTTAGTGTTGAAAAACCACTTTTCGCACTTGTGTTAGTGTTGAAAAACCACTTTTCGCACTTGTGTTAGTGTTGAAAAACCACTTTTCGCACTTGTGTTGGTGCAGGAAACCACTTTTGCACTTGTATTAGTGTGGAAAAAACACTTTTTGCACTTGTGTTAGTGTTGAAAAAACACCTTTCGCACTTGTGTTAGTGTTGAAAAACCACATTTTGCACTTGTGTTGGTGCAGGAAACCACTTTTGCACTTGTATTATTGTGGAAAAAACACTTTTCGCACTTGTGTTAGTGTTGAAAAACCACTTTTCACACTTGTATTAGTGTGGTAAAACCACTTTTCGCACTTGCGTTAGTGTTGAAAAACCACTTTTCGCACTTGTGTTGGTGCAGGAAACCACTTTTGCACTTGTATTAGTGTGGAAAAAAACACTTTTTGCACTTGTGATAGTGTTGAAAAACCACTATTCGCACTTGTGTTAGTGTTGAAAAACCACTTTTCGCACTTGTGTTAGTGTTGAAAAACAACTTTTCGCACTTGTGTTGGTGCAGGAAACCACTTTTGCACTTGTATTAGTGTGGAAAAAACAACTTTTCGCACTTGTGTTGGTGCAGGAAACCACTTTTGCACTTGTATTGGTGTGGAAAACCACTTTTCGCACTTGTGTTAGTGTTGAAAAACCACTTTTCGCACTTGTGTTAGTGTTGAAAAACCACTTTTCGCACTTGTGTTGGTGCAGGAAACCACTTTTGCACTTGTATTAGTGTGGAAAAAACACTTTTTGCATTTGTGATAGTGTTGAAAAACCACTTTTCGCACTTGTGTTAGTGTTGAAAAACCACTTTTCCACTTGTGATAGTGTTGAAAAACCACTTTTCGCACTTGTGTTAGTGTTGAAAAACCACTTTTCGCACTTGTGTTGGTGCAGGAAACCACTTTTGCACTTGCATTAGTGTGGAAAAAACACTTTTCGCACTTGTGTTGGTGTTGAAAAACCACTTTTCGCACTTGTGTTAGTGTTGAAAAACCACTTTTTGCACATTGTGTTGGTGCAGGAAACCACTTTTGCACTTGTATTAGTGTGGAAAAACCATCTTTTTGCACTTGTGTTAGTGTTGAAAAACCACTTTTCGCACTTGTGTTAGTGTTGAAAAACCACTTTTCGCACTTGTGTTGGTGCAGGAAACCACTTTTGCACTTGTATTAGTGTGGAAAAACCACTTTTCGCACTTGTATTAGTGTGGTAAAACCACTTTTCGCACTTGTGTTAGTGTTGAAAAACCACTTTTCGCACTTGTGTTGGTGCAGGAAACCACTTTTGCACTTGTATTAGTGTGGAAAAAACACTTTTCGCACTTGTGTTAGTGTTGAAAAAAACACTTTTTGCACTTGTGTTAGTGTTGAAAAACCACTTTTTGCACTTGTGTTAGTGTTGAAAAACCACTTTTTGCACTTGTGTTAGTGTTGAAAAACCACTTTTCGCACTTGTGTTAGTGTTGAAAAACCACTTTTCGCACTTGTGTTAGTGTTGAAAAACCACTTTTCGCACTTGTGTTGGTGCAGGAAACCACTTTTGCACTTGTATTAGTGTGGAAAAAACACTTTTCGCACTTGTGTTAGTGTTGAAAAACCACTTTTCGCACTTGTGTTAGTGTTGAAAAACCACTTTTCGCACTTGTGTTGGTGCAGGAAACCACTTTTGCACTTGTGATAGTGTTGAAAAACCACTTTTCGCACTTGTGTTAGTGTTGAAAAACCACTTTTCGCACTTGTGTTAGTGTTGAAAAACCACTTTTTGCACTTGTTGGTGCAGGAAACCACTTTTTGCACTTGTATTAGTGTGGAAAAACCACTTTTTGCACTAGTGTTAGTGTTGAAAAAGCACTTTTCGCACTTGTGTTAGTGTTGAAAAACGACTTTTCGCACTTGTGTTGGTGCAGGAAACCACTTTTGCACTTGTATTGGTGTGGAAAAACCACTTTTCGCACTTGTGTTAGTGTTGAAAAACCACTTTTCGCACTTGTGTTAGTGTTGAAGAACCACTTTTCGCACTTGTGTTGGTGCAGGAAACCACTTTTGCACTTGTATTAGTGTGGAAAAAACACTTTTTGCATTTGTGATAGTGTTGAAAAACCACTTTTCGCACTTGTTAGTGTTGAAAAACCACTTTTCGCACTTGTGTTGGTGCAGGAAACCACTTTTGCACTTGTATTAGTGTGGAGAAAACACTTTTCGCACTTGTGTTAGTGTTGAAAAACCACTTTTCGCACTTGTGTTAGTGTTGAAAAACCACTTTTCGCACTTGTGTTAGTGTTGAAAAACCACTTTTCGCACTTGTGTTAGTGTTGAAAAACCACTTTTCGCACTTGTGTTAGTGTTGAAAAACCACTTTTCGCACTTGTGTTGGTGCAGGAAACCACTTTTCGCACTTGTGTTAGTGTTGAAAAACCACTTTTCGCACTTGTGTTTGTGTTGAAAAACCACTTTTTGCACTTGTGTTAGTGTTGAAAAACCACTTTTCGCACTTGTGTTAGTGCAGGAAACCACTTTTGCACTTGTGTTGGTGCAGGAAACCACTTTTGCACTTGTATTAGTGTGGAGAAAACACTTTTCGCACTTGTGTTAGTGTTGAAAAACCACTTTTCGCACTTGTGTTAGTGTTGAAAAACCACTTTTCGCACTTGTGTTAGTGTTGAAAACCACTTTTCGCACTTGTGTTAGTGTTGAAAAACCACTTTTCGCACTTGTGTTAGTGTTGAAAAACCACTTTTCGCACTTGTGTTGGTGCAGGAAACCACTTTTGCACTTGTATTAGTGTGGAAAAACCACTTTTCGCACTTGTGTTTGTGTTGAAAAACCACTTTTCGCACTTGTGTTAGTGTTGAAGAACCACTTTTCGCACTTGTGTTGGTGCAGGAAACCACTTTTGCACTTGTATTAGTGTGGAAAAAACACTTTTTGCATTTGTGATAGTGTTGAAAAACCACTTTTCGCACTTGTTAGTGTTGAAAAACCACTTTTCGCACTTGTGTTGGTGCAGGAAACCACTTTTGCACTTGTATTAGTGTGGAGAAAACACTTTTCGCACTTGTGTTAGTGTTGAAAAACCACTTTTGCACTTGTATTAGTGTGGAAAAAACCACTTTTCGCACTTGTATTAGTGTGGTAAAACCACTTTTCGCACTTGTGTTAGTGTTGAAAAACCACTTTTCACACTTGTATTAGTGTGGTAAAACCACTTTTCGCACTTGTGTTAGTGTTGAAAAACCACTTTTCGCACTTGTGTTGGTGCAGGAAACCACTTTTGCACTTGTATTAGTGTGGAAAAAAACACTTTTTGCACTTGTGATAGTGTTGAAAAACCACTTTTCGCACTTGTGTTAGTGTTGAAAAACCACTTTTCGCACTTGTGTTAGTGTTGAAAAAAAACTTTTCGCACTTGTGTTGGTGCAGGAAACCACTTTTGCACTTGTATTAGTGTGGAAAAAACACTTTTCGCACTTGTGTTAGTGTTGAAAAACCACTTTTCGCACTTGTGTTGGTGCAGGAAATCACTTTTGCACTTGTATTAGTGTGGAAAAACCACTTTTCGCACTTGTGTTAGTGTTGAAAAAGCACTTTTCGCACTTGTGTTAGTGTTGAAAAAGCACTTTTCGCACTTGTGTTGGTGCAGGGAACCACTTTTGCACTTGTATTGGTGTGGAAAACCACTTTTCGCACTTGTGTTAGTGTTGAAAAACCACTTTTCGCACTTGTGTTAGTGTTGAAAAACCACTTTTCGCACTTGTGTTGGTGCAGGAAACCACTTTTGCACTTGTATTAGTGTGGAAAAAACACTTTTTGCATTTGTGATAGTGTTGAAAAACCACTTTTCGCACTTGTGTTAGTGTTGAAAAACCACTTTTCCCACTTGTGATAGTGTTGAAAAACCACTTTTCGCACTTGTGTTAGTGTTGAAAAACCACTTTTCGCACTTGTGTTGGTGCAGGAAACCACTTTTGCACTTGTATTAGTGTGGAAAAAACACTTTTCGCACTTGTGTTGGTGTTGAAAAACCACTTTTCGCACTTGTGTTAGTGTTGAAAAACCACTTTTCGCACATTGTGTTGGTGCAGGAAACCACTTTTGCACTTGTATTAGTGTGGAAAAACCACTTTTCGCACTTGTGTTAGTGTTGAAAAACCACTTTCGCACTTGTGTTAGTGTTGAAAAACCACTTTTCGCACTTGTGTTGGTGCAGGAAACCACTTTTGCACTTGTTAGTGTGGAAAAACCACTTTTCGCACTTGTATTAGTGTGGTAAAACCACTTTTCGCACTTGTGTTAGTGTTGAAAAACCACTTTTCGCACTTGTGTTGGTGCAGGAAACCACTTTTCGCACTTGTGTTAGTGTTGAAAAACCACTTTTCGCACTTGTGTTGGTGCAGGAAACCACTTTTGCACTTGTATTAGTGTGGAAAAAACACTTTTCGCACTTGTGTTAGTGTGGAAAAAATACTTTTTGCATTTGTGATAGTGTTGAAAAACCACTTTTCGCACTTGTGTTAGTGTTGAAAAACCACTTTTCCCACTTGTGATAGTGTTGAAAAACCACATTTCGCACTTGTGTTAGTGTTGAAAAACCACTTTTCGCACTTGTGTTGGTGCAGGAAACCACTTTTGCACTTGTATTAGTGTGGAAAAAACACTTTTCGCACTTGTGTTGGTGTTGAAAAACCACTTTTCGCACTTGTGTTAGTGTTGAAAAACCACTTTTCGCACTTGTGTTGGTGCAGGAAACCACTTTTGCACTTGTATTATTGTGGAAAAAACACTTTTCGCACTTGTGTTAGTGTTGAAAAAACCACTTTTCACACTTGTATTAGTGTGGTAAAACACTTTTCGCACTTGTGTTAGTGTTGAAAAACCACTTTTCGCACTTGTGTTGGTGCAGGAAACCACTTTTGCACTTGTATTAGTGTGGAAAAAAACACTTTTTGCACTTGTGATAGTGTTGAAAAACCACTTTTCGCACTTGTGTTAGTGTTGAAAAACCACTTTTCGCACTTGTGTTAGTGTTGAAAAACAACTTTTCGCACTTGTGTTGGTGCAGGAAACCACTTTTGCACTTGTATTAGTGTGGAAAAAACACTTTTCGCACTTGTGTTAGTGTTGAAAAACCACTTTTCGCACTTGTGTTGGTGCAGGAAATCACTTTTGCACTTGTATTAGTGTGGAAAAACCACTTTTTGCACTTGTGTTAGTGTTGAAAAACCACTTTTCGCACTTGTGTTAGTGTTGAAAAACCACTTTTCGCACTTGTGTTAGTGTTGAAAAACCACTTTTCGCACTTGTGGTGGTGCAGGAAACCACTTTTGCACTTGTATTAGTGTGGAGAAAACACTTTTCGCACTTGTGTTAGTGTTGAAAAACCACTTTTCGCACTTGTGTTAGTGTTGAAAAACCACTTTTCGCACTTGTGTTAGTGTTGAAAAACCACTTTTCGCACTTGTGTTGGTGCAGGAAACCACTTTTGCACTTGTATTAGTGTGGAAAAAACATTTTTTCGCACTTGTGTTAGTGTTGAAAAACCACTTTTCGCACTTGTGTTGGTGCAGGAAACCACTTTTGCACTTGTATTAGTGTGGAAAAACACTTTTTGCACTTGTGATAGTGTTAAAAAACCACTTTTCGCACTTGTGTTAGTGTTGAAAAACCACTTTTCGCACTTGTGTTGGTGCAGGAAACCACTTTTGCACTTGTATTAGTGTGGAAAAACCACTTTTCGCACTTGTGTTAGTGTTGAAAAACCACTTTTCGCACTTGTGTTAGTGTTGAAAAACCACTTTTCGCACTTATGTTAGTGTTGAAAAACCACTTTTCGCACTTGTGTTGGTGCAGGAAACCACTTTTGCACTTGTATTAGTGTGGAAAAAACACTTTTTGCACTTGTGTTAGTGTTGAAAAAACACCTTTCGCACTTGTGTTAGTGTTGAAAAACCACATTTTGCACTTGTGTTAGTGTTGAAAAACCACTTTTCGCACTTGTGTTGGTGCAGGAAACCACTTTTGCACTTGTATTATTGTGGAAAAAACACTTTTCGCACTTGTGTTAGTGTTGAAAAACCACTTTTCACACTTGTATTAGTGTGGTAAAACCACTTTTCGCACTTGTGTTAGTGTTGAAAAACCACTTTTCGCACTTGTGTTGGTGCAGGAAACCACTTTTGCACTTGTATTAGTGTGGAAAAAAACACTTTTTGCACTTGTGATAGTGTTGAAAAACCACTTTTCGCACTTGTGTTAGTGTTGAAAAACCACTTTTCGCACTTGTGTTAGTGTTGAAAAACCACTTTTCGCACTTGTGTTGGTGCAGGAAACCACTTTTGCACTTGTATTAGTGTGGAAAAAACACTTTTCGCACTTGTGTTAGTGTTGAAAAACCACTTTTCGCACTTGTGTTGGTGCAGGAAACCACTTTTGCACTTGTATTGGTGTGGAAAACCACTTTTCGCACTTGTGTTAGTGTTGAAAAACCACTTTTCGCACTTGTGTTAGTGTTGAAAAACCACTTTTCGCACTTGTGTTGGTGCAGGAAACCACTTTTGCACTTGTATTAGTGTGGAAAAAACACTTTTTGCATTTGTGATAGTGTTGAAAAACCACTTTTCGCACTTGTGTTAGTGTTGAAAAACCACTTTTCCCAATTGTGATAGTGTTGAAAAACCACTTTTCGCACTTGTGTTGGTGCAGGAAACCACTTTTCGCACATTGTGTTGGTGCAGGAAACCACTTTCGCACTTGTGTTAGTGTTGAAAAACCACTTTTCGCACTTGTGTTAGTGTTGAAAAACCACTTTTCGCACTTGTGTTAGTGTTGAAAAACCACTTTTCGCACTTGTGTTAGTGTTGAAAAACCACTTTTCGCACTTGTGTTGGTGCAGGAAACCACTTTTGCACTTGTATTAGTGTGGAAAAACCACTTTTCGCACTTGTATTAGTGTGGTAAAACCACTTTTCGCACTTGTGTTAGTGTTGAAAAACCACTTTTCGCACTTGTGTTGGTGCAGGAAACCACTTTTCGCACTTGTGTTAGTGTTGAAAAACCACTTTTCGCACTTGTGTTGGTGCAGGAAACCACTTTTGCACTTGTATTAGTGTGGAAAAAACACTTTTCGCACTTGTGTTAGTGTTGAAAAAACACTTTTCGCACTTGTGTTAGTGTTGAAAAACCACTTTTTGCACTTGTGTTGGTGCAGGAAACCACTTTTGCACTTGCATTAGTGTGGGAAAACCACTTTTCGCACTTGTGTTAGTGTTGAAAAACGACTTTTCGCACTTGTGTTGGTGCAGGAAACCACTTTTGCACTTGTATTGGTGTGGAAAAACCACTTTTCGCACTTGTGTTAGTGTTGAAAAACCACTTTTCGCACTTGTGTTAGTGTTGAAAAACCACTTTTCGCACTTGTGTTGGTGCAGGAAACCACTTTTGCACTTGTATTAGTGTGGAGCAAACACTTTTCACACTTGTGTTAGTGTTGAAAAACCACTTTTCGCACTTGTGTTGGTGCAGGAAACCACTTTTGCACTTGTATTAGTGTGGAAAAAACACTTTTCGCACTTGTGTTAGTGTTGAAAAACCACTTTTCGCACTTGTGTTGGTGCAGGAAACCACTTTTGCACTTGTATTAGTGTGGAAAAACCACTTTTCGCACTTGTGTTAGTGTTGAAAAAGCACTTTTCGCACTTGTGTTAGTGTTGAAAAAGCACTTTTCGCACTTGTGTTGGTGCAGGAAACCACTTTTACACTTGTATTGGTGTGGAAAACCACTTTTCGCACTTGTGTTGGTGCAGGAAACCACTTTTGCACTTGTATTAGTGTGGAAAAAACACTTTTCGCACTTGTGTTGGTGTTGAAAAACCACTTTTCGCACTTGTGTTAGTGTGGAAAAACCACTTTTCGCACATTGTGTTGGTGCAGGAAACCACTTTTGCACTTGTATTAGTGTGGAAAAACCACTTTTCGCACTTGTGTTAGTGTTGAAAAACCACTTTTCGCACTTGTGTTGGTGCAGGAAACCACTTTTGCACTTGTATTAGTGTGGAAAAACCACTTTTCGCACTTGTGTTAGTGTTGAAAAAGCACTTTTCGCACTTGTGTTAGTGTTGAAAAAGCACTTTTCGCACTTGTGTTGGTGCAGGAAACCACTTTTACACTTGTATTGGTGTGGAAAACCACTTTTCGCACTTGTGTTAGTGTTGAAAAACCACTTTTCGCACTTGTGTTAGTGTTGAAAAACCACTTTTCGCACTTGTGTTGGTGCAGGAAACCACTTTTGCACTTGTATTAGTGTGGAAAAAACACTTTTTGCATTTGTGATAGTGTTGAAAAACCACTTTTCGCACTTGTGTTAGTGTTGAAAAACCACTTTTCCCACTTGTGATAGTGTTGAAAAACCACTTTTCGCACTTGTGTTAGTGTTGAAAAACCACTTTCGCACTTGTGTTGGTGCAGGAAACCACTTTTGCACTTGTATTAGTGTGGAAAAAACACTTTTCGCACTTGCGTTGGTGTTGAAAAACCACTTTTCGCACTTGTGTTAGTGTGGAAAAACCACTTTTCGCACATTGTGTTGGTGCAGGAAACCACTTTTGCACTTGTATTAGTGTGGAAAAACCACTTTTCGCACTTGTGTTAGTGTTGAAAAACCACTTTTCGCACTTGTGTTAGTGTTGAAAAACCACTTTTCGCACTTGTGTTGGTGCAGGAAACAACTTTTGCACTTGTATTAGTGTGGAAAAACCACTTTTTGCACTTGTATTAGTGTTGAAAAACCACTTTTCGCACTTGTGTTGGTGCAGGAAACCACTTTTCGCACTTGTGTTAGTGTTGAAAAACCACTTTTCGCACTTGTGTTGGTGCAGGAAACCACTTTTGCACTTGTATTAGTGTGGAAAAAACACTTTTCGCACTTGTGTTAGTGTTGAAAAAACACTTTTCGCACTTGTGTTAGTGTTGAAAAACCACTTTTTTCACTTGTGTTAGTGTTGAAACACCACTTTTCGCACTTGTGTTAGTGTTGAAAAACCACTTTTCGCACTTGTGTTGGTGCAGGAAACCACTTTTGCACTTGTATTAGTGTGGAAAAACCACTTTTCGCACTTGTGTTAGTGTTGAAAAACCACTTTTTGCACTTGTGTTGGTGCAGGAAACCACTTTTGCACTTGTGATAGTGTTGAAAAACCACTTTTCGCACTTGTGTTAGTGTTGAAAAACCACTTTTTGCACTTGTGTTGGTGCAGGAAACCACTTTTTGCACTTGTATTAGTGTGGAAAAACCACTTTTTGCACTAGTGTTAGTGTTGAAAAAGCACTTTTCGCACTTGTGTTAGTGTTGAAAAACGACTTTTCGCACTTGTGTTGGTGCAGGAAACCACTTTTGCACTTGTATTGGTGTGGAAAAACCACTTTTCGCACTTGTGTTAGTGTTGAAAAACCACTTTTCGCACTTGTGTTAGTGTTGAAAAACCACTTTTCGCACTTGTGTTGGTGCAGGAAACCACTTTTGCACTTGTATTAGTGTGGAGAAAACACTTTTCGCACTTGTGTTAGTGTTGAAAAACCACTTTTCGCACTTGTGTTAGTGTTGAAAAACCACTTTTCGCACTTGTGTTAGTGTTGAAAAACCACTTTTCGCACTTGTGGTGGTGCAGGAAACCACTTTTGCACTTGTATTAGTGTGGAGAAAACACTTTTCGCACTTGTGTTAGTGTTGAAAAACCACTTTTCGCACTTGTGTTAGTGTTGAAAAACCACTTTTCGCACTTGTGTTAGTGTTGAAAAACCACTTTTCGCACTTGTGTTGGTGCAGGAAACCACTTTTGCACTTGTATTAGTGTGGAAAAAACATTTTTCGCACTTGTGTTAGTGTTGAAAAACCACTTTTCGCACTTGTGTTGGTGCAGGAAACCACTTTTGCACTTGTATTAGTGTGGAAAAACACTTTTTGCACTTGTGATAGTGTTGAAAAACCACTTTTCGCACTTGTGTTAGTGTTGAAAAACCACTTTTCGCACTTGTGTTGGTGCAGGAAACCACTTTTGCACTTGTATTAGTGTGGAGAAAACACTTTTCGCACTTGTGTTAGTGTTGAAAAACCACTTTTCGCACTTGTGTTAGTGTTGAAAAACCACTTTTCGCACTTGTGTTAGTGTTGAAAAACCACTTTTCGCACTTGTGTTAGTGTTGAAAAACCACTTTTCGCACTTGTGGTGGTGCAGGAAACCACTTTTGCACTTGTATTAGTGTGGAGAAAACACTTTTCGCACTTGTGTTAGTGTTGAAAAACCACTTTTCGCACTTGTGTTAGTGTTGAAAAACCACTTTTCGCACTTGTGTTAGTGTTGAAAAACCACTTTTCGCACTTGTGTTGGTGCAGGAAACCACTTTTGCACTTGTATTAGTGTGGAAAAAACATTTTTCGCACTTGTGTTAGTGCTGAAAAACCACTTTTCGCACTTGTGTTGGTGCAGGAAACCACTTTTGCACTTGTATTAGTGTGGAAAAACACTTTTTGCACTTGTGATAGTGTTAAAAAACCACTTTTCGCACTTGTGTTAGTGTTGAAAAACCACTTTTCGCACTTGTGTTGGTGCAGGAAACCACTTTTGCACTTGTATTAGTGTGGAAAAACCACTTTTCGCACTTGTGTTAGTGTTGAAAAACCACTTTTCGCACTTGTGTTAGTGTTGAAAAACCACTTTTCGCACTTATGTTAGTGTTGAAAAACCACTTTTCGCACTTGTGTTGGTGCAGGAAACCACTTTTGCACTTGTATTAGTGTGGAAAAAACACTTTTTGCACTTGTGTTAGTGTTGAAAAAACACCTTTCGCACTTGTGTTAGTGTTGAAAAACCACTTTTCGCACTTGTGTTAGTGTTGAAAAACCACTTTTCGCACTTGTGTTGGTGCAGGAAACCACTTTTGCACTTGTATTAGTGTGGAAAAAAACACTTTTTGCACTTGTGATAGTGTTGAAAAACCACTTTTCGCACTTGTGTTAGTGTTGAAAAACCACTTTTCGCACTTGTGTTAGTGTTGAAAAACCACTTTTCGCACTTGTGTTGGTGCAGGAAACCACTTTTGCACTTGTATTAGTGTGGAAAAAACACTTTTCGCACTTGTGTTAGTGTTGAAAAACCACTTTTCGCACTTGTGTTGGTGCAGGAAACCACTTTTGCACTTGTATTGGTGTGGAAAACCACTTTTCGCACTTGTGTTAGTGTTGAAAAACCACTTTTCGCACTTGTGTTAGTGTTGAAAAACCACTTTTCGCACTTGTGTTGGTGCAGGAAACCACTTTTGCACTTGTATTAGTGTGGAAAAAACACTTTTTGCATTTGTGATAGTGTTGAAAAACCACTTTTCGCACTTGTGTTAGTGTTGAAAAACCACTTTTCCCACTTGTGATAGTGTTGAAAAACCACTTTTCGCACTTGTGTTGGTGCAGGAAACCACTTTTCGCACATTGTGTTGGTGCAGGAAACCACTTTCGCACTTGTGTTAGTGTTGAAAAACCACTTTTCGCACTTGTGTTAGTGTTGAAAAACCACTTTTCGCACTTGTGTTAGTGTTGAAAAACCACTTTTCGCACTTGTGTTAGTGTTGAAAAACCACTTTTCGCACTTGTGTTGGTGCAGGAAACCACTTTTGCACTTGTATTAGTGTGGAAAAACCACTTTTCGCACTTGTATTAGTGTGGTAAAACCACTTTTCGCACTTGTGTTAGTGTTGAAAAACCACTTTTCGCACTTGTGTTGGTGCAGGAAACCACTTTTCGCACTTGTGTTAGTGTTGAAAAACCACTTTTCGCACTTGTGTTGGTGCAGGAAACCACTTTTGCACTTGTATTAGTGTGGAAAAAACACTTTTCGCACTTGTGTTAGTGTTGAAAAAACACTTTTCGCACTTGTGTTAGTGTTGAAAAACCACTTTTTGCACTTGTGTTGGTGCAGGAAACCACTTTTGCACTTGCATTAGTGTGGGAAAACCACTTTTCGCACTTGTGTTAGTGTTGAAAAACGACTTTTCGCACTTGTGTTGGTGCAGGAAACCACTTTTGCACTTGTATTGGTGTGGAAAAACCACTTTTCGCACTTGTGTTAGTGTTGAAAAACCACTTTTCGCACTTGTGTTAGTGTTGAAAAACCACTTTTCGCACTTGTGTTGGTGCAGGAAACCACTTTTGCACTTGTATTAGTGTGGAGCAAACACTTTTCGCACTTGTGTTAGTGTTGAAAAACCACTTTTCGCACTTGTGTTAGTGTTGAAAAACCACTTTTCGCACTTGTGTTAGTGTTGAAAAACCAATTTTCGCACTTGTGTTAGTGTTGAAAAACCACTTTTCGCACTTGTGTTAGTGTTGAAAAACCACTTTTCGCACTTGTGTTGGTGCAGGAAACCACTTTTGCACTTGTATTGGTGTGGAAAAACCACTTTTCGCACTTGTGTTAGTGTTGAAAAACCACTTTTCGCACTTGTGGTGGTGCAGGAAACGACTTTTGCACTTGCATTAGTGTGGAAAAACACTTTTTGCACTTGTGTTGGTGCAGGAAACCACTTTTGCACTTGTATTAGTGTGGAAAAACCACTTTTCACACTTGTGTTAGTGTTGAAAAACCACTTTTCGCACTTGTGTTAGTGTTGAAAAACCACTTTTCGCACTTGTGTTGGTGCAGGAAACCACTTTTGCACTTGTATTAGTGTGGAAAAAACACTTTTCGCACTTGTGTTAGTGTTGAAAAACCACTTTTCGCACTTGTGTTGGTGCAGGAAACCACTTTTGCACTTGTATTAGTGTGGAAAAACACTTTTTGCACTTGTGATAGTGTTAAAAAAACCACTTTTCGCACTTGTGTTAGTGTTGAAAAACCACTTTTCGCACTTGTGTTGGTGCAGGAAACCACTTTTGCACTTGTATTAGTGTGGAAAAACCACTTTTCGCACTTGTGTTAGTGTTGAAAAACCACTTTTCGCACTTGTGTTAGTGTTGAAAAACCACTTTTCGCACTTGTGTTAGTGTTGAAAAACCACTTTTCGCACTTGTGTTGGTGCAGGAAACCACTTTTGCACTTGTATTAGTGTGGAAAAAACACTTTTTGCACTTGTGTTAGTGTTGAAAAACCACTTTTTGCACTTGTGTTAGTGTTGAAAAACCACTTTTTGCACTTGTGTTAGTGTTGAAAAACCACTTTTCGCGCTTGTGTTGGTGCAGGAAACCACTTTTGCACTTGTATTAGTGTGGAAAAAACACTTTTTGCACTTGTGTTAGTGTTGAAAAACCACTTTTCGCACTTGTGTTAGTGCAGGAAACCACTTTTGCACTTGTATTAGTGTGGAAAAACCACTTTTCACACTTGTGTTGGTGCAGGAAACCACTTTTGCACTTGTATTAGTGTGGAAAAACCACTTTTTGCACATGTGTTAGTGTTGAAAAACCACTTTTCGCACTTGTGTTAGTGTTGAAAAACCACTTTTCGCACTTGTGTTGGTGCAGGAAACCACTTTTGCAGTTGTATTAGTGTGGAAAAACCACTTTTCGCACTTGTGTTAGTGTTGAAAAACCACTTTTCGCACTTGTGTTAGTGTTGAAAAACCACTTTTCGCACTTGTGTTGGTGCAGGAAACCACTTTTGCAGTTGTATTAGTGTGGAAAACACACTTTTTGCACTTGTGATAGTGTTGAAAAACCACTTTTCGCACTTGTGTTAGTGTTGAAAAACCACTTTTCGCACTTGTGTTAGTGTTGAAAAACCACTTTTCGCACTTGTGTTGGTGCAGGAAACAACTTTTGCACTTGTATTAGTGTGGAAAAACCACTTTTCGCACTTGTATTAGTGTTGAAAAACCACTTTTCGCACTTGTGTTGAAAAACCACTTTTCGCACTTGTGTTGGTGCAGGAAACCACTTTTCGCACTTGTGTTAGTGTTGAAAAACCACTTTTCGCACTTGTGTTGGTGCAGGAAACCACTTTTGCACTTGTATTAGTGTGGAAAAAACACTTTTCGCACTTGTATTAGTGTGGAAAAAACACTTTTCGCACTTGTGTTGGTGTTGAAAAACCACTTTTCGCACTTGTGTTAGTGTGGAAAAACCACTTTTCGCACATTGTGTTGGTGCAGGAAACCACTTTTGCACTTGTATTAGTGTGGAAAAACCACTTTTCGCACTTGTGTTAGTGTTGAAAAACCACTTTTCGCACTTGTGTTAGTGTTGAAAAACCACTTTTCGCACTTGTGTTGGTGCAGGAAACAACTTTTGCACTTGTATTAGTGTGGAAAAACCACTTTTCACACTTGTATTAGTGTTGAAAAACCACTTTTCGCACTTGTGTTGGTGCAGGAAACCACTTTTCGCACTTGTGTTAGTGTTGAAAAACCACTTTTCGCACTTGTGTTGGTGCAGGAAACCACTTTTGCACTTGTATTAGTGTGGAAAAAACACTTTTCGCACTTGTGTTAGTGTTGAAAAAACACTTTTCGCACTTGTGTTAGTGTTGAAAAACCACTTTTTGCACTTGTGTTAGTGTTGAAAAACCACTTTTTGCACTTGTGTTAGTGTTGAAAAACCACTTTTCGCACTTGTGTTAGTGTTGAAAAACCACTTTTCGCACTTGTGTTGGTGCAGGAAACCACTTTTGCACTTGTATTAGTGTGGAAAAACCACTTTTCGCACTTGTGTTAGTGTTGAAAAACCACTTTTCGCACTTGTGGTGGTGCAGGAAACCACTTTTGCACTTGCATTAGTGTGGAAAAACACTTTTTGCACTTGTGTTGGTGCAGCAAACCACTTTTGCACTTGTATTAGTGTGGAAAAACCACTTTTCACACTTGTGTTAGTGTTGAAAAACCACTTTTCGCACTTGTGTTAGTGTTGAAAAACCACTTTTCGCACTTGTGTTGGTGCAGGAAACCACTTTTGCACTTGTATTAGTGTGGAAAAACCACTTTTTGCACTTGTGTTAGTGTTGAAAAAACACCTTTCGCACTTGTGTTAGTGTTGAAAAACCACATTTTGCACTTGTGTTAGTGTTGAAAAACCACTTTTCGCACTTGTGTTGGTGCAGGAAACCACTTTTGCACTTGTATTATTGTGGAAAAAACACTTTTTGCACTTGTGTTAGTGTTGAAAAACCACTTTTCACACTTGTATTAGTGTGGTAAAACCACTTTTCGCACTTGTGTTAGTGTTGAAAAACCACTTTTCGCACTTGTGTTGGTGCAGGAAACCACTTTTGCACTTGTATTAGTGTGGAAAACCACTTTTCACACTTGTATTAGTGTTGAAAAACCACTTTTCGCACTTGTGTTGGTGCAGGAAACCACTTTTCGCACTTGTGTTAGTGTTGAAAAACCACTTTTCGCACTTGTGTTGGTGCAGGAAACCACTTTTGCACTTGTATTAGTGTGGAAAAAACACTTTTCGCACTTGTGTTAGTGTTGAAAAAACACTTTTCGCACTTGTGTTAGTGTTGAAAAACCACTTTTTGCACTTGTGTTAGTGTTGAAAAACCACTTTTTGCACTTGTGTTAGTGTTGAAAAACCACTTTTCGCACTTGTGTTAGTGTTGAAAAACCACTTTTCGCACTTGTGTTGGTGCAGGAAACCACTTTTGCACTTGTATTAGTGTGGAAAAACCACTTTTCGCACTTGTGTTAGTGTTGAAAAACCACTTTTCGCACTTGTGGTGGTGCAGGAAACCACTTTTGCACTTGCATTAGTGTGGAAAAACACTTTTTGCACTTGTGTTGGTGCAGCAAACCACTTTTGCACTTGTATTAGTGTGGAAAAACCACTTTTCACACTTGTGTTAGTGTTGAAAAACCACTTTTCGCACTTGTGTTAGTGTTGAAAAACCACTTTTCGCACTTGTGTTGGTGCAGGAAACCACTTTTGCACTTGTATTAGTGTGGAAAAACCACTTTTTGCACTTGTGTTAGTGTTGAAAAAACACCTTTCGCACTTGTGTTAGTGTTGAAAAACCACATTTTGCACTTGTGTTAGTGTTGAAAAACCACTTTTCGCACTTGTGTTGGTGCAGGAAACCACTTTTGCACTTGTATTATTGTGGAAAAAACACTTTTTGCACTTGTGTTAGTGTTGAAAAACCACTTTTCACACTTGTATTAGTGTGGTAAAACCACTTTTCGCACTTGTGTTAGTGTTGAAAAACCACTTTTCGCACTTGTGTTGGTGCAGGAAACCACTTTTGCACTTGTATTAGTGTGGAAAAAAACACTTTTTGCACTTGTGATAGTGTTGAAAAACCACTATTCGCACTTGTGTTAGTGTTGAAAAACCACTTTTCGCACTTGTGTTAGTGTTGAAAAACAACTTTTCGCACTTGTGTTGGTGCAGGAAACCACTTTTGCACTTGTATTAGTGTGGAAAAAACACTTTTCGCACTTGTGTTAGTGTTGAAAAACCACTTTTCGCACTTGTGTTGGTGCAGGAAATCACTTTTGCACTTGTATTAGTGTGGAAAAACCACTTTTCGCACTTGTGTTAGTGTTGAAAAAGCACTTTTCGCACTTGTGTTAGTGTTGAAAAAGCACTTTTCGCACTTGTGTTGGTGCAGGAAACCACTTTTGCACTTGTATTGGTGTGGAAAACCACTTTTCGCACTTGTGTTAGTGTTGAAAAACCACTTTTCGCACTTGTGTTAGTGTTGAAAAACCACTTTTCGCACTTGTGTTGGTGCAGGAAACCACTTTTGCACTTGTATTAGTGTGGAAAAAACACTTTTTGCATTTGTGATAGTGTTGAAAAACCACTTTTCGCACTTGTGTTAGTGTTGAAAAACCACTTTTCCCACTTGTGATAGTGTTGAAAAACCACTTTTCGCACTTGTGTTAGTGTTGAAAAACCACTTTTCGCACTTGTGTTGGTGCAGGAAACCACTTTTGCACTTGTATTAGTGTGGAAAAAACACTTTTCGCACTTGTGTTGGTGTTGAAAAACCACTTTTCGCACTTGTGTTAGTGTTGAAAAACCACTTTTCGCACATTGTGTTGGTGCAGGAAACCACTTTTGCACTTGTATTAGTGTGGAAAAACCACTTTTCGCACTTGTGTTAGTGTTGAAAAACCACTTTTCGCACTTGTGTTAGTGTTGAAAAACCACTTTTCGCACTTGTGTTGGTGCAGGAAACCACTTTTGCACTTGTATTAGTGTGGAAAAACCACTTTTCGCACTTGTATTAGTGTGGTAAAACCACTTTTCGCACTTGTGTTAGTGTTGAAAAACCACTTTTCGCACTTGTGTTGGTGCAGGAAACCACTTTTCGCACTTGTGTTAGTGTTGAAAAACCACTTTTCACACTTGTGTTGGTGCAGGAAACCACTTTTGCACTTGTATTAGTGTGGAAAAAACACTTTTCGCACTTGTGTTAGTGTTGAAAAAACACTTTTTGCACTTGTGTTAGTGTTGAAAAACCACTTTTTGCACTTGTGTTAGTGTTGAAAAACCACTTTTTGCACTTGTGTTAGTGTAGAAAAACCACTTTTCGCACTTGTGTTAGTGTTGAAAAAGCACTTTTCGCACTTGTGTTAGTGTTGAAAAACCACTTTTCGCACTTGTGTTGGTGCAGGAAACCACTTTTGCACTTGTATTGGTGTGGAAAAACCACTTTTCGCACTTGTGTTAGTGTTGAAAAACCACTTTTCGCACTTGTGTTAGTGTTGAAAAACCATTTTTCGCACTTGTGTTGGTGCAGGAAACCACTTTTGCACTTGTATTAGTGTGGAAAAAACACTTTTTGCATTTGTGATAGTGTTGAAAAACCACTTTTCGCACTTGTTAGTGTTGAAAAACCACTTTTCGCACTTGTGTTGGTGCAGGAAACCACTTTTGCACTTGTATTAGTGTGGAGAAAACACTTTTCGCACTTGTGTTAGTGTTGAAAAACCACTTTTCGCACTTGTGTTAGTGTTGAAAAACCACTTTTCGCACTTGTGTTAGTGTTGAAAAACCACTTTTCACACTTGTGTTAGTGTTGAAAAACCACTTTTCGCACTTGTGTTAGTGTTGAAAAACCACTTTTCGCACTTGTGTTGGTGCAGGAAACCACTTTTGCACTTGTATTAGTGTGGAAAAACCACTTTTCGCACTTGTGTTAGTGTTGAAAAACCACTTTTTGCACTTGTGTTAGTGTTGAAAAACCACTTTTCGCACTTGTGTTAGTGCGGGAAACCACTTTTTGCACTTGTGTTGGTGCAGGAAACCACTTTTGCACTTGTATTAGTGTGGAAAAACCACTTTTCACACTTGTGTTAGTGTTGAAAAACCACTTTTCGCACTTGTGTTAGTGTTGAAAAACCACTTTTCGCACTTGTGTTGGTGCAGGAACCACTTTTGCACTTGTATTAGTGTGGAAAAAACACTTTTCGCACTTGTGTTAGTGTTGAAAAACCACTTTTCGCACTTGTGTTGGTGCAGGAAACCACTTTTGCACTTGTATTATTGTGGAAAAAACACTTTTCGCACTTGTGTTAGTGTTGAAAAACCACTTTTCACACTTGTATTAGTGTGGTAAAACCACTTTTCGCACTTGTGTTAGTGTTGAAAAACCACTTTTCGCACTTGTGTTGGTGCAGGAAACCACTTTTGCACTTGTATTAGTGTGGAAAAAAACACTTTTTGCACTTGTGATATTGTTGAAAAACCACTATTCGCACTTGTGTTAGTGTTGAAAAACCACTTTTCGCACTTGTGTTAGTGTTGAAAAACAACTTTTCGCACTTGTGTTGGTGCAGGAAACCACTTTTGCACTTGTATTAGTGTGGAAAAAACACTTTTCGCACTTGTGTTAGTGTTGAAAAACCACTTTTCGCACTTGTGTTGGTGCAGGAAATCACTTTTGCACTTGTATTAGTGTGGAAAAACCACTTTTCGCACTTGTGTTAGTGTTGAAAAAGCACTTTTCGCACTTGTGTTAGTGTTGAAAAAGCACTTTTCGCACTTGTGTTGGTGCAGGAAACCACTTTTGCACTTGTATTGGTGTGGAAAACCACTTTTCGCACTTGTGTTAGTGTTGAAAAACCACTTTTCGCACTTGTGTTAGTGTTGAAAAACCACTTTTCGCACTTATGTTGGTGCAGGAAACCACTTTTGCACTTGTATTAGTGTGGAAAAAACACTTTTTGCATTTGTGATAGTGTTGAAAAACCACTTTTCCCACTTGTGATAGTGTTGAAAAACCACTTTTCGCACTTGTGTTAGTGTTGAAAAACCACTTTTCGCACTTGTGTTGGTGCAGGAAACCACTTTTGCACTTGCATTAGTGTGGAAAAAACACTTTTCGCACTTGTGTTGGTGTTGAAAAACCACTTTTCGCACTTGTGTTAGTGTTGAAAAACCACTTTTCGCACATTGTGTTGGTGCAGGAAACCACTTTTGCACTTGTATTAGTGTGGAAAACCACTTTTCGCACTTGTGTTAGTGTTGAAAAACCACTTTTCGCACTTGTGTTAGTGTTGAAAAACCACTTTTCGCACTTGTGTTGGTGCAGGAAACCACTTTTGCACTTGTATTAGTGTGGAAAAACCACTTTTCGCACTTGTATTAGTGTTGTAAAACCACTTTTCGCACTTGTGTTAGTGTTGAAAAACCACTTTTCGCACTTGTGTTGGTGCAGGAAACCACTTTTCGCACTTGTGTTAGTGTTGAAAAACCACTTTTCGCACTTGTGTTGGTGCAGGAAACCACTTTTGCACTTGTATTAGTGTGGAAAAAACACTTTTCGCACTTGTGTTAGTGTTGAAAAAACACTTTTTGCACTTGTGTTAGTGTTGAAAAACCACTTTTTGCACTTGTGTTAGTGTTGAAAAACCACTTTTTGCACTTGTGTTAGTGTTGAAAAACCACTTTTCGCACTTGTTTTAGTGTTGAAAAACCACTTTTCGCACTTATGTTGGTGCAGGAAACCACTTTTGCACTTGTA
Organism: Myxine glutinosa; assembly: GCF_964187855.1. Lineage (NCBI taxonomy): Eukaryota > Metazoa > Chordata > Myxini > Myxiniformes > Myxinidae > Myxine > Myxine glutinosa. Next base: position 65,693 of record NW_027616871.1, on the reverse strand, counting down.
TTAGTGTGGAAAAAACACTTTTTGCACTTGTGTTAGTGTTGAAAAAGCACTTTTCGCACTTGTGTTAGTGTTGAAAAACGACTTTTCGCACTTGTGTTGGTGCAGGAAACCACTTTTGCACTTGTATTGGTGTGGAAAAACCACTTTTCGCACTTGTCTTAGTGTTGAAAAACCACTTTTCGCACTTGTGTTAGTGTTGAAAAACCACTTTTCGCACTTGTGTTGGTGCAGGAAACCACTTTTGCACTTGTATTAGTGTGGAAAAAACACTTTTTGCATTTGTGATAGTGTTGAAAAACCACTTTTCGCACTTGTTAGTGTTGAAAAACCACTTTTCGCACTTGTGTTGGTGCAGGAAACCACTTTTGCACTTGTATTAGTGTGGAGAAAACACTTTTCGCACTTGTGTTAGTGTTGAAAAACCACTTTTCGCACTTGTGTTAGTGTTGAAAAACCACTTTTCGCACTTGTGTTAGTGTTGAAAAACCACTTTTCGCACTTGTGTTAGTGTTGAAAAACCACTTTTCGCACTTGTGTTAGTGTTGAAAAACCACTTTTCGCACTTGTGTTGGTGCAGGAAACCACTTTTGCACTTGTATTAGTGTGGAAAAACCACTTTTCACACTTGTTAGAGTTGAAAAACCACTTTTTGCACTTGTGTTAGTGTTGAAAAACCACTTTTCGCACTTGTGTTAGTGCAGGAAACCACTTTTTGCACTTGTGTTGGTGCAGGAAACCACTTTTGCACTTGTATTAGTGTGGAAAAACCACTTTTCACACTTGTGTTAGTGTTGAAAAACCACTTTTCGCACTTGTGTTAGTGTTGAAAAACCACTTTTCGCACTTGTGTTGGTGCAGGAACCACTTTTGCACTTGTATTAGTGTGGAAAAAACACTTTTCGCACTTGTGTTAGTGTTGAAAAACCACTTTTCGCACTTGTGTTGGTGCAGGAAACCACTTTTGCACTTGTATTAGTGTGGAAAAACCACTTTTCGCACTTGTATTAGTGTGGTAAAACCACTTTTCGCACTTGTGTTAGTGTTGAAAAACCACTTTTCGCACTTGTGTTGGTGCAGGAAACCACTTTTCGCACTTGTGTTAGTGTTGAAAAACCACTTTTCACACTTGTGTTGGTGCAGGAAACCACTTTTGCACTTGTATTAGTGTGGAAAAAACACTTTTCGCACTTGTGTTAGTGTTGAAAAAACACTTTTTGCACTTGTGTTAGTGTTGAAAAACCACTTTTTGCACTTGTGTTAGTGTTGAAAAACCACTTTTTGCACTTGTGTTAGTGTTGAAAAACCACTTTTCGCACTTGTGTTAGTGTTGAAAAAGCACTTTTCGCACTTGTGTTAGTGTTGAAAAACCACTTTTCGCACTTGTGTTGGTGCAGGAAACCACTTTTGCACTTGTATTGGTGTGGAAAAACCACTTTTCGCACTTGTGTTAGTGTTGAAAAACCACTTTTCGCACTTGTGTTAGTGTTGAAAAACCACTTTTCGCACTTGTGTTGGTGCAGGAAACCACTTTTGCACTTGTATTAGTGTGGAAAAAACACTTTTTGCATTTGTGATAGTGTTGAAAAACCACTTTTCGCACTTGTTAGTGTTGAAAAACCACTTTTCGCACTTGTGTTGGTGCAGGAAACCACTTTTGCACTTGTATTAGTGTGGAGAAAACACTTTTCGCACTTGTGTTAGTGTTGAAAAACCACTTTTCGCACTTGTGTTAGTGTTGAAAAACCACTTTTCGCACTTGTGTTAGTGTTGAAAAACCACTTTTCGCACTTGTGTTAGTGTTGAAAAACCACTTTTCGCACTTGTGTTAGTGTTGAAAAACCACTTTTCGCACTTGTGTTGGTGCAGGAAACCACTTTTGCACTTGTATTAGTGTGGAAAAACCACTTTTCGCACTTGTGTTAGTGTTGAAAAACCACTTTTTGCACTTGTGTTAGTGTTGAAAAACCACTTTTCGCACTTGTGTTAGTGCGGGAAACCACTTTTTGCACTTGTGTTGGTGCAGGAAACCACTTTTGCACTTGTATTAGTGTGGAAAAACCACTTTTCACACTTGTGTTAGTGTTGAAAAACCACTTTTCGCACTTGTGTTAGTGTTGAAAAACCACTTTTCGCACTTGTGTTGGTGCAGGAACCACTTTTGCACTTGTATTAGTGTGGAAAAAACACTTTTCGCACTTGTGTTAGTGTTGAAAAACCACTTTTCGCACTTGTGTTGGTGCAGGAAACCACTTTTGCACTTGTATTATTGTGGAAAAAACACTTTTCGCACTTGTGTTAGTGTTGAAAAACCACTTTTCACACTTGTATTAGTGTGGTAAAACCACTTTTCGCACTTGTGTTAGTGTTGAAAAACCACTTTTCGCACTTGTGTTGGTGCAGGAAACCACTTTTGCACTTGTATTAGTGTGGAAAAAAACACTTTTTGCACTTGTGATATTGTTGAAAAACCACTATTCGCACTTGTGTTAGTGTTGAAAAACCACTTTTCGCACTTGTGTTAGTGTTGAAAAACAACTTTTCGCACTTGTGTTGGTGCAGGAAACCACTTTTGCACTTGTATTAGTGTGGAAAAAACACTTTTCGCACTTGTGTTAGTGTTGAAAAACCACTTTTCGCACTTGTGTTGGTGCAGGAAATCACTTTTGCACTTGTATTAGTGTGGAAAAACCACTTTTCGCACTTGTGTTAGTGTTGAAAAAGCACTTTTCGCACTTGTGTTAGTGTTGAAAAAGCACTTTTCGCACTTGTGTTGGTGCAGGAAACCACTTTTGCACTTGTATTGGTGTGGAAAACCACTTTTCGCACTTGTGTTAGTGTTGAAAAACCACTTTTCGCACTTGTGTTAGTGTTGAAAAACCACTTTTCGCACTTATGTTGGTGCAGGAAACCACTTTTGCACTTGTATTAGTGTGGAAAAAACACTTTTTGCATTTGTGATAGTGTTGAAAAACCACTTTTCGCACTTGTGTTAGTGTTGAAAAACCACTTTTCCCACTTGTGATAGTGTTGAAAAACCACTTTTCGCACTTGTGTTAGTGTTGAAAAACCACTTTTCGCACTTGTGTTGGTGCAGGAAACCACTTTTGCACTTGCATTAGTGTGGAAAAAACACTTTTCGCACTTGTGTTGGTGTTGAAAAACCACTTTTCGCACTTGTGTTAGTGTTGAAAAACCACTTTTCGCACATTGTGTTGGTGCAGGAAACCACTTTTGCACTTGTATTAGTGTGGAAAAACCACTTTTCGCACTTGTGTTAGTGTTGAAAAACCACTTTTCGCACTTGTGTTAGTGTTGAAAAACCACTTTTCGCACTTGTGTTGGTGCAGGAAACCACTTTTGCACTTGTATTAGTGTGGAAAAACCACTTTTCGCACTTGTATTAGTGTTGTAAAACCACTTTTCGCACTTGTGTTAGTGTTGAAAAACCACTTTTCGCACTTGTGTTGGTGCAGGAAACCACTTTTCGCACTTGTGTTAGTGTTGAAAAACCACTTTTCGCACTTGTGTTGGTGCAGGAAACCACTTTTGCACTTGTATTAGTGTGGAAAAAACACTTTTCGCACTTGTGTTAGTGTTGAAAAAACACTTTTTGCACTTGTGTTAGTGTTGAAAAACCACTTTTTGCACTTGTGTTAGTGTTGAAAAACCACTTTTTGCACTTGTGTTAGTGTTGAAAAACCACTTTTCGCACTTGTGTTAGTGTTGAAAAACCACTTTTCGCACTTGTGTTAGTGTTGAAAAACCACTTTTCGCACTTGTGTTGGTGCAGGAAACCACTTTTGCACTTGTATTAGTGTGGAAAAAACACTTTTTGCACTTGTGTTAGTGTTGAAAAACCACTTTTCGCACGTGTGTTAGTGTTGAAAAACCACTTTTCGCACTTGTGTTGGTGCAGGAAACCACTTTTGCACTTGTGATAGTGTTGAAAAACCACTTTTCGCACTTGTGTTAGTGTTGAAAAACCACTTTTCGCACTTGTGTTCGTGTTGAAAAACCACTTTTTGCACTTGTGTTGGTGCAGGAAACCACTTTTTGCACTTGTATTAGTGTGGAAAAACCACTTTTTGCACTAGTGTTAGTGTTGAAAAAGCACTTTTCGCACTTGTGTTAGTGTTGAAAAACGACTTTTCGCACTTGTGTTGGTGCAGGAAACCACTTTTGCACTTGTATTGGTGTGGAAAAACCACTTTTCGCACTTGTGTTAGTGTTGAAAAACCACTTTTCGCACTTGTGTTAGTGTTGAAAAACCACTTTTCGCACTTGTGTTGGTGCAGGAAACCACTTTTGCACTTGTATTAGTGTGGAAAAAACACTTTTTGCATTTGTGATAGTGTTGAAAAACCACTTTTCGCACTTGTTAGTGTTGAAAAACCACTTTTCGCACTTGTGTTGGTGCAGGAAACCACTTTTGCACTTGTATTAGTGTGGAGAAAACACTTTTCGCACTTGTGTTAGTGTTGAAAAACCACTTTTCGCACTTGTGTTAGTGTTGAAAAACCACTTTTCGCACTTGTGTTAGTGTTGAAAAACCACTTTTCGCACTTGTGTTAGTGTTGAAAAACCACTTTTCGCACTTGTGTTAGTGTTGAAAAACCACTTTTCGCACTTGTGTTGGTGCAGGAAACCACTTTTGCACTTGTATTAGTGTGGAAAAACCACTTTTCGCACTTGTTAGTGTTGAAAAACCACTTTTTGCACTTGTGTTAGTGTTGAAAAACCACTTTTCGCACTTGTGTTAGTGCAGGAAACCACTTTTTGCACTTGTGTTGGTGCAGGAAACCACTTTTGCACTTGTATTAGTGTGGAAAAACCACTTTTCACACTTGTGTTAGTGTTGAAAAACCACTTTTCGCACTTGTGTTAGTGTTGAAAAACCACTTTTCGCACTTGTGTTGGTGCAGGAACCACTTTTGCACTTGTATTAGTGTGGAAAAAACACTTATCGCACTTGTGTTAGTGTTGAAAAACCACTTTTCGCACTTGTGTTGGTGCAGGAAACCACTTTTGCACTTGTATTAGTGTGGAAAAACCACTTTTCGCACTTGTGTTAGTGTTGAAAAACCACTTTTCGCACTTGTGTTAGTGTTGAAAAACCACTTTTTGCACTTGTGTTGGTGCAGGAAACCACTTTTGCAGTTGTATTAGTGTGGAAAACCACTTTTCGCACTTGTGTTAGTGTTGAAAAACCACTTTTCACACTTGTGTTAGTGTTTAAAAACTACTTTTCGCACTTGTGTTGGTGCAGGAAACCACTTTTGCAGTTGTATTAGTGTGGAAAACACACTTTTTGCACTTGTGATAGTGTTGAAAAACCACTTTTCGCACTTGTGTTAGTGTTGAAAAACCACTTTTCGCACTTGTGTTGGTGCAGGAAACCACTTTTGCACTTGTATTAGTGTGGAAAAACCACTTTTTGCACTTCTGTTAGTGTTGAAAAACCACTTTTCGCACTTGTGTTAGTGTTGAAAAACCACTTTTCGCACTTGCGTTAGTGTTGGAAAAACCACCTTTCGCACTTGTGTTGGCGCAGGAAACCACTTTTGCACTTGTATTAGTGTGGAAAAACCACTTTTCGCACTTGTGTTGGTGCAGGAAACCACTTTTGCAATGGTATTAGTGTGGAAAAAACACTTTTTGCACTTGTGATAGTGTTGAAAAACCACTTTTCGCACTTGTGTTAGTGTTGAAAAACCACTTTTCGCACTTGTGTTAGTGTTGAAAAACCACTTTTCGCACTTGTGTTGGTGCAGGAAACCACTTTTGCACTTGTATTAGTGTGGAAAAACACTTTTTGCACTTGTGATAGTGTTAAAAAACCACTTTTCGCACTTGTGTTAGTGTTGAAAAACCACTTTTCGCACTTGTGTTGGTGCAGGAAACCACTTTTGCACTTGTATTAGTGTGGAAAAACCACTTTTCGCACTTGTGTTAGTGTTGAAAAACCACTTTTCGCACTTGTGTTAGTGTTGAAAAACCACTTTTCGCACTTGTGTTAGTGTTGAAAAACCACTTTTCGCACTTGTGTTAGTGTTGAAAAACCACTTTTCGCACTTGTGTTAGTGTTGAAAAACCACTTTTCGCACTTGTGTTGGTGCAGAAACCACTTTTGCACTTGTATTAGTGTGGAAAAACCACTTTTTGCACTTGTGTTAGTGTTGAAAAACCACTTTTCGCACTTGTGTTGGTGCAGGAAACCACTTTTGCACTTGTATTAGTGTGGAAAAACCACTTTTCGCACTTGTGTTAGTGTTGAAAAACCACTTTTCGCACTTGTGTTAGTGTTGAAAAACCACTTTTCGCACTTGTGTTGGTGCAGGAAACCACTTTTGCACTTGCATTAGTGTGGAAAAAACACTTTTCGCACTTGTGTTGGTGTTGAAAAACCACTTTTCGCACTTGTGTTAGTGTTGAAAAACCACTTTTCGCACATTGTGTTGGTGCAGGAAACCACTTTTGCACTTGTATTAGTGTGGAAAACCACTTTTCGCACTTGTGTTAGTGTTGAAAAACCACTTTTCGCACTTGTGTTAGTGTTGAAAAACCACTTTTCGCACTTGTGTTGGTGCAGGAAACCACTTTTGCACTTGTATTAGTGTGGAAAAACCACTTTTCGCACTTGTATTAGTGTTGTAAAACCACTTTTCGCACTTGTGTTAGTGTTGAAAAACCACTTTTCGCACTTGTGTTGGTGCAGGAAACCACTTTTCGCACTTGTGTTAGTGTTGAAAAACCACTTTTCGCACTTGTGTTGGTGCAGGAAACCACTTTTGCACTTGTATTAGTGTGGAAAAAACACTTTTCGCACTTGTGTTAGTGTTGAAAAAACACTTTTTGCACTTGTGTTAGTGTTGAAAAACCACTTTTTGCACTTGTGTTAGTGTTGAAAAACCACTTTTTGCACTTGTGTTAGTGTTGAAAAACCACTTTTCGCACTTGTGTTAGTGTTGAAAAACCACTTTTCGCACTTGTGTTGGTGCAGGAAACCACTTTTGCACTTGTATTAGTGTGGAAAAAACACTTTTTGCACTTGTGTTAGTGTTGAAAAAGCACTTTTCGCACTTGTGTTAGTGTTGAAAAACGACTTTTCGCACTTGTGTTGGTGCAGGAAACCACTTTTGCACTTGTATTGGTGTGGAAAAACCACTTTTCGCACTTGTCTTAGTGTTGAAAAACCACTTTTCGCACTTGTGTTAGTGTTGAAAAACCACTTTTCGCACTTGTGTTGGTGCAGGAAACCACTTTTGCACTTGTATTAGTGTGGAAAAAACACTTTTTGCATTTGTGATAGTGTTGAAAAACCACTTTTCGCACTTGTTAGTGTTGAAAAACCACTTTTCGCACTTGTGTTGGTGCAGGAAACCACTTTTGCACTTGTATTAGTGTGGAGAAAACACTTTTCGCACTTGTGTTAGTGTTGAAAAACCACTTTTCGCACTTGTGTTAGTGTTGAAAAACCACTTTTCGCACTTGTGTTAGTGTTGAAAAACCACTTTTCGCACTTGTGTTAGTGTTGAAAAACCACTTTTCGCACTTGTGTTAGTGTTGAAAAACCACTTTTCGCACTTGTGTTGGTGCAGGAAACCACTTTTGCACTTGTATTAGTGTGGAAAAACCACTTTTCGCACTTGTTAGAGTTGAAAAACCACTTTTTGCACTTGTGTTAGTGTTGAAAAACCACTTTTCGCACTTGTGTTAGTGCAGGAAACCACTTTTTGCACTTGTGTTGGTGCAGGAAACCACTTTTGCACTTGTATTAGTGTGGAAAAACCACTTTTCACACTTGTGTTAGTGTTGAAAAACCACTTTTCGCACTTGTGTTAGTGTTGAAAAACCACTTTTCGCACTTGTGTTGGTGCAGGAACCACTTTTGCACTTGTATTAGTGTGGAAAAAACACTTTTCGCACTTGTGTTAGTGTTGAAAAACCACTTTTCGCACTTGTGTTGGTGCAGGAAACCACTTTTGCACTTGTATTAGTGTGGAAAAACCACTTTTCGCACTTGTATTAGTGTGGTAAAACCACTTTTCGCACTTGTGTTAGTGTTGAAAAACCACTTTTCGCACTTGTGTTGGTGCAGGAAACCACTTTTCGCACTTGTGTTAGTGTTGAAAAACCACTTTTCACACTTGTGTTGGTGCAGGAAACCACTTTTGCACTTGTATTAGTGTGGAAAAAACACTTTTCGCACTTGTGTTAGTGTTGAAAAAACACTTTTTGCACTTGTGTTAGTGTTGAAAAACCACTTTTTGCACTTGTGTTAGTGTTGAAAAACCACTTTTTGCACTTGTGTTAGTGTTGAAAAACCACTTTTCGCACTTGTGTTAGTGTTGAAAAAGCACTTTTCGCACTTGTGTTAGTGTTGAAAAACCACTTTTCGCACTTGTGTTGGTGCAGGAAACCACTTTTGCACTTGTATTGGTGTGGAAAAACCACTTTTCGCACTTGTGTTAGTGTTGAAAAACCACTTTTCGCACTTGTGTTAGTGTTGAAAAACCACTTTTCGCACTTGTGTTGGTGCAGGAAACCACTTTTGCACTTGTATTAGTGTGGAAAAAACACTTTTTGCATTTGTGATAGTGTTGAAAAACCACTTTTCGCACTTGTTAGTGTTGAAAAACCACTTTTCGCACTTGTGTTGGTGCAGGAAACCACTTTTGCACTTGTATTAGTGTGGAGAAAACACTTTTCGCACTTGTGTTAGTGTTGAAAAACCACTTTTCGCACTTGTGTTAGTGTTGAAAAACCACTTTTCGCACTTGTGTTAGTGTTGAAAAACCACTTTTCGCACTTGTGTTAGTGTTGAAAAACCACTTTTCGCACTTGTGTTAGTGTTGAAAAACCACTTTTCGCACTTGTGTTGGTGCAGGAAACCACTTTTGCACTTGTATTAGTGTGGAAAAACCACTTTTCGCACTTGTGTTAGTGTTGAAAAACCACTTTTTGCACTTGTGTTAGTGTTGAAAAACCACTTTTCGCACTTGTGTTAGTGCGGGAAACCACTTTTTGCACTTGTGTTGGTGCAGGAAACCACTTTTGCACTTGTATTAGTGTGGAAAAACCACTTTTCACACTTGTGTTAGTGTTGAAAAACCACTTTTCGCACTTGTGTTAGTGTTGAAAAACCACTTTTCGCACTTGTGTTGGTGCAGGAACCACTTTTGCACTTGTATTAGTGTGGAAAAAACACTTTTCGCACTTGTGTTAGTGTTGAAAAACCACTTTTCGCACTTGTGTTGGTGCAGGAAACCACTTTTGCACTTGTATTATTGTGGAAAAAACACTTTTCGCACTTGTGTTAGTGTTGAAAAACCACTTTTCACACTTGTATTAGTGTGGTAAAACCACTTTTTGCACTTGTGTTAGTGTTGAAAAACCACTTTTCGCACTTGTGTTGGTGCAGGAAACCACTTTTGCACTTGTATTAGTGTGGAAAAAAACACTTTTTGCACTTGTGATATTGTTGAAAAACCACTATTCGCACTTGTGTTAGTGTTGAAAAACCACTTTTCGCACTTGTGTTAGTGTTGAAAAACAACTTTTCGCACTTGTGTTGGTGCAGGAAACCACTTTTGCACTTGTATTAGTGTGGAAAAAACACTTTTCGCACTTGTGTTAGTGTTGAAAAACCACTTTTCGCACTTGTGTTGGTGCAGGAAATCACTTTTGCAGTTGTATTAGTGTGGAAAAACCACTTTTCGCACTTGTGTTAGTGTTGAAAAAGCACTTTTCGCACTTGTGTTAGTGTTGAAAAAGCACTTTTCGCACTTGTGTTGGTGCAGGAAACCACTTTTGCACTTGTATTGGTGTGGAAAACCACTTTTCGCACTTGTGTTAGTGTTGAAAAACCACTTTTCGCACTTGTGTTAGTGTTGAAAAACCACTTTTCGCACTTATGTTGGTGCAGGAAACCACTTTTGCACTTGTATTAGTGTGGAAAAAACACTTTTTGCATTTGTGATAGTGTTGAAAAACCACTTTTCGCACTTGTGTTAGTGTTGAAAAACCACTTTTCCCACTTGTGATAGTGTTGAAAAACCACTTTTCGCACTTGTGTTAGTGTTGAAAAACCACTTTTCGCACTTGTGTTGGTGCAGGAAACCACTTTTGCACTTGCATTAGTGTGGAAAAAACACTTTTCGCACTTGTGTTGGTGTTGAAAAACCACTTTTCGCACTTGTGTTAGTGTTGAAAAACCACTTTTCGCACATTGTGTTGGTGCAGGAAACCACTTTTGCACTTGTATTAGTGTGGAAAAACCACTTTTCGCACTTGTGTTAGTGTTGAAAAACCACTTTTCGCACTTGTGTTAGTGTTGAAAAACCACTTTTCGCACTTGTGTTGGTGCAGGAAACCACTTTTGCACTTGTATTAGTGTGGAAAAACCACTTTTCGCACTTGTATTAGTGTTGTAAAACCACTTTTCGCACTTGTGTTAGTGTTGAAAAACCACTTTTCGCACTTGTGTTGGTGCAGGAAACCACTTTTCGCACTTGTGTTAGTGTTGAAAAACCACTTTTCGCACTTGTGTTGGTGCAGGAAACCACTTTTGCACTTGTATTAGTGTGGAAAAAACACTTTTCGCACTTGTGTTAGTGTTGAAAAAACACTTTTTGCACTTGTGTTAGTGTTGAAAAACCACTTTTTGCACTTGTGTTAGTGTTGAAAAACCACTTTTTGCACTTGTGTTAGTGTTGAAAAACCACTTTTCGCACTTGTGTTAGTGTTGAAAAACCACTTTTCGCACTTGTGTTAGTGTTGAAAAACCACTTTTCGCACTTGTGTTGGTGCAGGAAACCACTTTTGCACTTGTATTAGTGTGGAAAAAACACTTTTTGCACTTGTGTTAGTGTTGAAAAACCACTTTTCGCACGTGTGTTAGTGTTGAAAAACCACTTTTCGCACTTGTGTTGGTGCAGGAAACCACTTTTGCACTTGTGATAGTGTTGAAAAACCACTTTTCGCACTTGTGTTAGTGTTGAAAAACCACTTTTCGCACTTGTGTTCGTGTTGAAAAACCACTTTTTGCACTTGTGTTGGTGCAGGAAACCACTTTTTGCACTTGTATTAGTGTGGAAAAACCACTTTTTGCACTAGTGTTAGTGTTGAAAAAGCACTTTTCGCACTTGTGTTAGTGTTGAAAAACGACTTTTCGCACTTGTGTTGGTGCAGGAAACCACTTTTGCACTTGTATTGGTGTGGAAAAACCACTTTTCGCACTTGTGTTAGTGTTGAAAAACCACTTTTCGCACTTGTGTTAGTGTTGAAAAACCACTTTTCGCACTTGTGTTGGTGCAGGAAACCACTTTTGCACTTGTATTAGTGTGGAAAAAACACTTTTTGCATTTGTGATAGTGTTGAAAAACCACTTTTCGCACTTGTTAGTGTTGAAAAACCACTTTTCGCACTTGTGTTGGTGCAGGAAACCACTTTTGCACTTGTATTAGTGTGGAGAAAACACTTTTCGCACTTGTGTTAGTGTTGAAAAACCACTTTTCGCACTTGTGTTAGTGTTGAAAAACCACTTTTCGCACTTGTGTTAGTGTTGAAAAACCACTTTTCGCACTTGTGTTAGTGTTGAAAAACCACTTTTCGCACTTGTGTTAGTGTTGAAAAACCACTTTTCGCACTTGTGTTGGTGCAGGAAACCACTTTTGCACTTGTATTAGTGTGGAAAAACCACTTTTCGCACTTGTTAGTGTTGAAAAACCACTTTTTGCACTTGTGTTAGTGTTGAAAAACCACTTTTCGCACTTGTGTTAGTGCAGGAAACCACTTTTTGCACTTGTGTTGGTGCAGGAAACCACTTTTGCACTTGTATTAGTGTGGAAAAACCACTTTTCACACTTGTGTTAGTGTTGAAAAACCACTTTTCGCACTTGTGTTAGTGTTGAAAAACCACTTTTCGCACTTGTGTTGGTGCAGGAACCACTTTTGCACTTGTATTAGTGTGGAAAAAACACTTTTCGCACTTGTGTTAGTGTTGAAAAACCACTTTTCGCACTTGTGTTGGTGCAGGAAACCACTTTTGCACTTGTATTAGTGTGGAAAAACCACTTTTCGCACTTGTGTTAGTGTTGAAAAACCACTTTTCGCACTTGTGTTAGTGTTGAAAAACCACTTTTTGCACTTGTGTTGGTGCAGGAAACCACTTTTGCAGTTGTATTAGTGTGGAAAACCACTTTTCGCACTTGTGTTAGTGTTGAAAAACCACTTTTCACACTTGTGTTAGTGTTTAAAAACTACTTTTCGCACTTGTGTTGGTGCAGGAAACCACTTTTGCAGTTGTATTAGTGTGGAAAACACACTTTTTGCACTTGTGATAGTGTTGAAAAACCACTTTTCGCACTTGTGTTAGTGTTGAAAAACCACTTTTCGCACTTGTGTTGGTGCAGGAAACCACTTTTGCACTTGTATTAGTGTGGAAAAACCACTTTTTGCACTTCTGTTAGTGTTGAAAAACCACTTTTCGCACTTGTGTTAGTGTTGAAAAACCACTTTTCGCACTTGCGTTAGTGTTGAAAAACCACCTTTCGCACTTGTGTTGGCGCAGGAAACCACTTTTGCACTTGTATTAGTGTGGAAAAACCACTTTTCGCACTTGTGTTGGTGCAGGAAACCACTTTTGCAATGGTATTAGTGTGGAAAAAACACTTTTTGCACTTGTGATAGTGTTGAAAAACCACTTTTCGCACTTGTGTTAGTGTTGAAAAACCACTTTTCGCACTTGTGTTAGTGTTGAAAAACCACTTTTCGCACTTGTGTTGGTGCAGGAAACCACTTTTGCACTTGTATTAGTGTGGAAAAACACTTTTTGCACTTGTGATAGTGTTAAAAAACCACTTTTCGCACTTGTGTTAGTGTTGAAAAACCACTTTTCGCACTTGTGTTGGTGCAGGAAACCACTTTTGCACTTGTATTAGTGTGGAAAAACCACTTTTCGCACTTGTGTTAGTGTTGAAAAACCACTTTTCGCACTTGTGTTAGTGTTGAAAAACCACTTTTCGCACTTGTGTTAGTGTTGAAAAACCACTTTTCGCACTTGTGTTAGTGTTGAAAAACCACTTTTCGCACTTGTGTTAGTGTTGAAAAACCACTTTTCGCACTTGTGTTGGTGCAGAAACCACTTTTGCACTTGTATTAGTGTGGAAAAACCACTTTTTGCACTTGTGTTAGTGTTGAAAAACCACTTTTCGCACTTGTGTTGGTGCAGGAAACCACTTTTGCACTTGTATTAGTGTGGAAAAACCACTTTTCGCACTTGTGTTAGTGTTGAAAAACCACTTTTCGCACTTGTGTTAGTGTTGAAAAACCACTTTTCGCACTTGTGGTGGTGCAGGAAACCACTTTTGCACTTGTATTAGTGTGGAAAAACCACTTTTCGCACTTGTGTTAGTGTTGAAAAACCACTTTTCGCACTTGTGTTAGTGTTGAAAAACCACTTTTCGCACTTGTGTTAGTGTTGAAAAACCACTTTTCGCACTTGTGTTAGTGTTGAAAAACCACTTTTCGCACTTGTGTTAGTGTTGAAAAACCACTTTTCGCACTTGTGTTAGTGTTGAAAAACCACTTTTCGCACTTGTGTTGGCGCGGAAACCACTTTTGCACTTGTATTAGTGTGGAAAAACACTTTTTGCACTTGTGTTGGTGCAGGAAACCACTTTTGCACTTGTATTAGTGTGGAAAAAACACTTTTTGCACTTGTGTTATTGTTGAAAAACCACTTTTTGCACTTGTGTTAGTGTTGAAAAACCACTTTTCGCACTTGTGTTAGTGTTGAAAAACCACTTTTCGCGCTTGTGTTGGTGCAGGAAACCACTTTTGCACTTGTATTAGTGTGGAAAAAACACTTTTTGCACTTGTGTTAGTGTTGAAAAACCACTTTTCGCACTTGTGTTAGTGCAGGAAACCACTTTTGCACTTGTATTAGTGTGGAAAAACCACTTTTCGCACTTGTGTTGGTGCAGGAAACCACTTTTGCACTTGTATTAGTGTGGAAAAACACTTTTTGCACTTGTGATAGTGTTAAAAAACCACTTTTCGCACTTGTGTTAGTGTTGAAAAACCACTTTTCGCACTTGTGTTGGTGCAGGAAACCACTTTTGCACTTGTATTAGTGTGGAAAAACCACTTTTCGCACTTGTGTTAGTGTTGAAAAACCACTTTTCGCACTTGTGTTAGTGTTGAAAAACCACTTTTCGCACTTGTGTTAGTGTTGAAAAACCACTTTTCGCACTTGTGTTGGTGCAGGAAACCACTTTTGCACTTGTATTAGTGTGGAAAAAACACTTTTTGCACTTGTGTTAGTGTTGAAAAAACACCTTTCGCACTTGTGTTAGTGTTGAAAAACCACATTTTGCACTTGTGTTGGTGCAGGAAACCACTTTTGCACTTGTATTATTGTGGAAAAAACACTTTTCGCACTTGTGTTAGTGTTGAAAAACCACTTTTCACACTTGTATTAGTGTGGTAAAACCACTTTTCGCACTTGCGTTAGTGTTGAAAAACCACTTTTCGCACTTGTGTTGGTGCAGGAAACCACTTTTGCACTTGTATTAGTGTGGAAAAAAACACTTTTTGCACTTGTGATAGTGTTGAAAAACCACTATTCGCACTTGTGTTAGTGTTGAAAAACCACTTTTCGCACTTGTGTTAGTGTTGAAAAACAACTTTTCGCACTTGTGTTGGTGCAGGAAACCACTTTTGCACTTGTATTAGTGTGGAAAAAACACTTTTCGCACTTGTGTTAGTGTTGAAAAACCACTTTTCGCACTTGTGTTGGTGCAGGAAATCACTTTTGCACTTGTATTAGTGTGGAAAAACCACTTTTCGCACTTGTGTTAGTGTTGAAAAAGCACTTTTCGCACTTGTGTTGGTGCAGGAAACCACTTTTGCACTTGTATTGGTGTGGAAAACCACTTTTCGCACTTGTGTTAGTGTTGAAAAACCACTTTTCGCACTTGTGTTAGTGTTGAAAAACCACTTTTCGCACTTGTGTTGGTGCAGGAAACCACTTTTGCACTTGTATTAGTGTGGAAAAAACACTTTTTGCATTTGTGATAGTGTTGAAAAACCACTTTTCGCACTTGTGTTAGTGTTGAAAAACCACTTTTCCCACTTGTGATAGTGTTGAAAAACCACTTTTCGCACTTGTGTTAGTGTTGAAAAACCACTTTTCGCACTTGTGTTGGTGCAGGAAACCACTTTTGCACTTGCATTAGTGTGGAAAAAACACTTTTCGCACTTGTGTTGGTGTTGAAAAACCACTTTTCGCACTTGTGTTAGTGTTGAAAAACCACTTTTTGCACATTGTGTTGGTGCAGGAAACCACTTTTGCACTTGTATTAGTGTGGAAAAACCACTTTTTGCACTTGTGTTAGTGTTGAAAAACCACTTTTCGCACTTGTGTTAGTGTTGAAAAACCACTTTTCGCACTTGTGTTGGTGCAGGAAACCACTTTTGCACTTGTATTAGTGTGGAAAAACCACTTTTCGCACTTGTATTAGTGTGGTAAAACCACTTTTCGCACTTGTGTTAGTGTTGAAAAACCACTTTTCGCACTTGTGTTGGTGCAGGAAACCACTTTTGCACTTGTATTAGTGTGGAAAAAACACTTTTCGCACTTGTGTTAGTGTTGAAAAAACACTTTTTGCACTTGTGTTAGTGTTGAAAAACCACTTTTTGCACTTGTGTTAGTGTTGAAAAACCACTTTTTGCACTTGTGTTAGTGTTGAAAAACCACTTTTCGCACTTGTGTTAGTGTTGAAAAACCACTTTTCGCACTTGTGTTAGTGTTGAAAAACCACTTTTCGCACTTGTGTTGGTGCAGGAAACCACTTTTGCACTTGTATTAGTGTGGAAAAAACACTTTTCGCACTTGTGTTAGTGTTGAAAAACCACTTTTCGCACTTGTGTTAGTGTTGAAAAACCACTTTTCGCACTTGTGTTGGTGCAGGAAACCACTTTTGCACTTGTGATAGTGTTGAAAAACCACTTTTCGCACTTGTGTTAGTGTTGAAAAACCACTTTTCGCACTTGTGTTAGTGTTGAAAAACCACTTTTTGCACTTGTTGGTGCAGGAAACCACTTTTTGCACTTGTATTAGTGTGGAAAAACCACTTTTTGCACTAGTGTTAGTGTTGAAAAAGCACTTTTCGCACTTGTGTTAGTGTTGAAAAACGACTTTTCGCACTTGTGTTGGTGCAGGAAACCACTTTTGCACTTGTATTGGTGTGGAAAAACCACTTTTCGCACTTGTGTTAGTGTTGAAAAACCACTTTTCGCACTTGTGTTAGTGTTGAAGAACCACTTTTCGCACTTGTGTTGGTGCAGGAAACCACTTTTGCACTTGTATTAGTGTGGAAAAAACACTTTTTGCATTTGTGATAGTGTTGAAAAACCACTTTTCGCACTTGTTAGTGTTGAAAAACCACTTTTCGCACTTGTGTTGGTGCAGGAAACCACTTTTGCACTTGTATTAGTGTGGAGAAAACACTTTTCGCACTTGTGTTAGTGTTGAAAAACCACTTTTCGCACTTGTGTTAGTGTTGAAAAACCACTTTTCGCACTTGTGTTAGTGTTGAAAAACCACTTTTCGCACTTGTGTTAGTGTTGAAAAACCACTTTTCGCACTTGTGTTAGTGTTGAAAAACCACTTTTCGCACTTGTGTTGGTGCAGGAAACCACTTTTCGCACTTGTGTTAGTGTTGAAAAACCACTTTTCGCACTTGTGTTTGTGTTGAAAAACCACTTTTTGCACTTGTGTTAGTGTTGAAAAACCACTTTTCGCACTTGTGTTAGTGCAGGAAACCACTTTTTGCACTTGTGTTGGTGCAGGAAACCACTTTTGCACTTGTATTAGTGTGGAGAAAACACTTTTCGCACTTGTGTTAGTGTTGAAAAACCACTTTTCGCACTTGTGTTAGTGTTGAAAAACCACTTTTCGCACTTGTGTTAGTGTTGAAAAACCACTTTTCGCACTTGTGTTAGTGTTGAAAAACCACTTTTCGCACTTGTGTTAGTGTTGAAAAACCACTTTTCGCACTTGTGTTGGTGCAGGAAACCACTTTTGCACTTGTATTAGTGTGGAAAAACCACTTTTCGCACTTGTGTTTGTGTTGAAAAACCACTTTTCGCACTTGTGTTAGTGTTGAAGAACCACTTTTCGCACTTGTGTTGGTGCAGGAAACCACTTTTGCACTTGTATTAGTGTGGAAAAAACACTTTTTGCATTTGTGATAGTGTTGAAAAACCACTTTTCGCACTTGTTAGTGTTGAAAAACCACTTTTCGCACTTGTGTTGGTGCAGGAAACCACTTTTGCACTTGTATTAGTGTGGAGAAAACACTTTTCGCACTTGTGTTAGTGTTGAAAAACCACTTTTGCACTTGTATTAGTGTGGAAAAACCACTTTTCGCACTTGTATTAGTGTGGTAAAACCACTTTTCGCACTTGTGTTAGTGTTGAAAAACCACTTTTCACACTTGTATTAGTGTGGTAAAACCACTTTTCGCACTTGTGTTAGTGTTGAAAAACCACTTTTCGCACTTGTGTTGGTGCAGGAAACCACTTTTGCACTTGTATTAGTGTGGAAAAAAACACTTTTTGCACTTGTGATAGTGTTGAAAAACCACTTTTCGCACTTGTGTTAGTGTTGAAAAACCACTTTTCGCACTTGTGTTAGTGTTGAAAAAAAACTTTTCGCACTTGTGTTGGTGCAGGAAACCACTTTTGCACTTGTATTAGTGTGGAAAAAACACTTTTCGCACTTGTGTTAGTGTTGAAAAACCACTTTTCGCACTTGTGTTGGTGCAGGAAATCACTTTTGCACTTGTATTAGTGTGGAAAAACCACTTTTCGCACTTGTGTTAGTGTTGAAAAAGCACTTTTCGCACTTGTGTTAGTGTTGAAAAAGCACTTTTCGCACTTGTGTTGGTGCAGGGAACCACTTTTGCACTTGTATTGGTGTGGAAAACCACTTTTCGCACTTGTGTTAGTGTTGAAAAACCACTTTTCGCACTTGTGTTAGTGTTGAAAAACCACTTTTCGCACTTGTGTTGGTGCAGGAAACCACTTTTGCACTTGTATTAGTGTGGAAAAAACACTTTTTGCATTTGTGATAGTGTTGAAAAACCACTTTTCGCACTTGTGTTAGTGTTGAAAAACCACTTTTCCCACTTGTGATAGTGTTGAAAAACCACTTTTCGCACTTGTGTTAGTGTTGAAAAACCACTTTTCGCACTTGTGTTGGTGCAGGAAACCACTTTTGCACTTGTATTAGTGTGGAAAAAACACTTTTCGCACTTGTGTTGGTGTTGAAAAACCACTTTTCGCACTTGTGTTAGTGTTGAAAAACCACTTTTCGCACATTGTGTTGGTGCAGGAAACCACTTTTGCACTTGTATTAGTGTGGAAAAACCACTTTTCGCACTTGTGTTAGTGTTGAAAAACCACTTTTCGCACTTGTGTTAGTGTTGAAAAACCACTTTTCGCACTTGTGTTGGTGCAGGAAACCACTTTTGCACTTGTTAGTGTGGAAAAACCACTTTTCGCACTTGTATTAGTGTGGTAAAACCACTTTTCGCACTTGTGTTAGTGTTGAAAAACCACTTTTCGCACTTGTGTTGGTGCAGGAAACCACTTTTCGCACTTGTGTTAGTGTTGAAAAACCACTTTTCGCACTTGTGTTGGTGCAGGAAACCACTTTTGCACTTGTATTAGTGTGGAAAAAACACTTTTCGCACTTGTGTTAGTGTGGAAAAAATACTTTTTGCATTTGTGATAGTGTTGAAAAACCACTTTTCGCACTTGTGTTAGTGTTGAAAAACCACTTTTCCCACTTGTGATAGTGTTGAAAAACCACATTTCGCACTTGTGTTAGTGTTGAAAAACCACTTTTCGCACTTGTGTTGGTGCAGGAAACCACTTTTGCACTTGTATTAGTGTGGAAAAAACACTTTTCGCACTTGTGTTGGTGTTGAAAAACCACTTTTCGCACTTGTGTTAGTGTTGAAAAACCACTTTTCGCACTTGTGTTGGTGCAGGAAACCACTTTTGCACTTGTATTATTGTGGAAAAAACACTTTTCGCACTTGTGTTAGTGTTGAAAAACCACTTTTCACACTTGTATTAGTGTGGTAAAACCACTTTTCGCACTTGTGTTAGTGTTGAAAAACCACTTTTCGCACTTGTGTTGGTGCAGGAAACCACTTTTGCACTTGTATTAGTGTGGAAAAAAACACTTTTTGCACTTGTGATAGTGTTGAAAAACCACTTTTCGCACTTGTGTTAGTGTTGAAAAACCACTTTTCGCACTTGTGTTAGTGTTGAAAAACAACTTTTCGCACTTGTGTTGGTGCAGGAAACCACTTTTGCACTTGTATTAGTGTGGAAAAAACACTTTTCGCACTTGTGTTAGTGTTGAAAAACCACTTTTCGCACTTGTGTTGGTGCAGGAAATCACTTTTGCACTTGTATTAGTGTGGAAAAACCACTTTTTGCACTTGTGTTAGTGTTGAAAAAGCACTTTTCGCACTTGTGTTAGTGTTGAAAAAGCACTTTTCGCACTTGTGTTGGTGCAGGAAACCACTTTTGCACTTGTATTGGTGTGGAAAACCACTTTTCGCACTTGTTAGTGTTGAAAAACCACTTTTCGCACTTGTGTTAGTGTTGAAAAACCACTTTTCGCACTTGTGTTGGTGCAGGAAACCACTTTTGCACTTGTATTAGTGTGGAAAAAACACTTTTTGCATTTGTGATAGTGTTGAAAAACCACTTTTCGCACTTGTGTTAGTGTTGAAAAACCACTTTTCCCACTTGTGATAGTGTTGAAAAATCACTTTTCGCACTTGTGTTAGTGTTGAAAAACCACTTTTCGCACTTGTGTTGGTGCAGGAAACCAATTTTGCACTTGTATTAGTGTGGAAAAAACACTTTTCGCACTTGTGTTAGTGTTGAAAAACCACTTTTCGCACTTGTGTTAGTGTTGAAAAACCACTTTTCGCACTTGTGTTGGTGCAGGAAACCACTTTTGCACTTGTATTAGTGTGGAAAAACCACTTTTCGCACTTGTATTAGTGTGGTAAAACCACTTTTCGCACTTGTGTTAGTGTTGAAAAACCACTTTTCGCACTTGTGTTGGTGCAGGAAACCACTTTTCGCACTTGTGTTAGTGTTGAAAAACCACTTTTCGCACTTGTGTTGGTGCAGGAAACCACTTTTGCACTTGTATTAGTGTGGAAAAAACACTTTTCGCACTTGTGTTAGTGTGGAAAAAACACTTTTTGCATTTGTGATAGTGTTGAAAAACCACTTTTCTCACTTGTGTTAGTGTTGAAAAACCACTTTTCCCACTTGTGATAGTGTTGAAAAACCACTTTTCGCACTTGTGTTAGTGTTGAAAAACCACTTTTCGCACTTGTGTTGGTGCAGGAAACCACTTTTGCACTTGTATTAGTGTGGAAAAAACACTTTTCGCACTTGTGTTGGTGTTGAAAAACCACTTTTCGCACTTGTGTTAGTGTTGAAAAACCACTTTTCGCACATTGTGTTGGTGCAGGAAACCACTTTTGCACTTGTATTAGTGTGGAAAAACCACTTTTCGCACTTGTGTTAGTGTTGAAAAACCACTTTTCGCACTTGTGTTAGTGTTGAAAAACCACTTTTCGCACTTGTGTTGGTGCAGGAAACCACTTTTGCACTTGTATTAGTGTGGAAAAACCACTTTTCGCACTTGTATTAGTGTGGTAAAACCACTTTTCGCACTTGTGTTAGTGTTGAAAAACCACTTTTCACACTTGTGTTGGTGCAGGAAACCACTTTTCGCACTTGTGTTAGTGTTGAAAAACCACTTTTCGCACTTGTGTTGGTGCAGGAAACCACTTTTGCACTTGTATTAGTGTGGAAAAAACACTTTTTGCACTTGTGTTAGTGTTGAAAAACCACTTTTTGCACTTGTGTTAGTGTTGAAAAACCACTTTTTGCACTTGTGTTAGTGTTGAAAAACCACTTTTTGCACTTGTGTTAGTGTTGAAAAACCACTTTTCGCACTTGTGTTAGTGTTGAAAAACCACTTTTCGCACTTGTGTTAGTGTTGAAAAACCACTTTTCGCACTTGTGTTGGTGCAGGAAACCACTTTTGCACTTGTATTAGTGTGGAAAAAACACTTTTCGCACTTGTGTTAGTGTTGAAAAACCACTTTTCGCACTTGTGTTAGTGTTGAAAAACCACTTTTCGCACTTGTGTTGGTGCAGGAAACCACTTTTGCACTTGTGATAGTGTTGAAAAACCACTTTTCGCACTTGTGTTAGTGTTGAAAAACCACTTTTCGCACTTGTGTTAGTGTTGAAAAACCACTTTTTGCACTTGTGTTGGTGCAGGAAACCACTTTTTGCACTTGTATTAGTGTGGAAAAACCACTTTTTGCACTAGTGTTAGTGTTGAAAAAGCACTTTTCGCACTTGTGTTAGTGTTGAAAAACGACTTTTCGCACTTGTGTTGGTGCAGGAAACCACTTTTGCACTTGTATTGGTGTGGAAAAACCACTTTTCGCACTTGTGTTAGTGTTGAAAAACCACTTTTCGCACTTGTGTTAGTGTTGAAAAACCACTTTTCGCACTTGTGTTGGTGCAGGAAACCACTTTTGCACTTGTATTAGTGTGGAAAAAACACTTTTTGCATTTGTGATAGTGTTGAAAAACCACTTTTCGCACTTGTGTTGGTGCAGGAAACCACTTTTGCACTTGTATTAGTGTGGAAAAAACACTTTTTGCACTTGTGTTAGTGTTGAAAAACCACTTTTCGCACTTGTGTTAGTGTTGAAAAACCACTTTTCGCACTTGTGTTAGTGTTGAAAAACCACTTTTCACACTTGTATTAGTGTGGTAAAACCACTTTTCGCACTTGCGTTAGTGTTGAAAAACCACTTTTCGCACTTGTGTTGGTGCAGGAAACCACTTTTGCACTTGTATTAGTGTGGAAAAAAACACTTTTTGCACTTGTGATAGTGTTGAAAAACCACTATTCGCACTTGTGTTAGTGTTGAAAAACCACTTTTCGCACTTGTGTTAGTGTTGAAAAACAACTTTTCGCACTTGTGTTGGTGCAGGAAACCACTTTTGCACTTGTATTAGTGTGGAAAAAACACTTTTCGCACTTGTGTTAGTGTTGAAAAACCACTTTTCGCACTTGTGTTGGTGCAGGAAATCACTTTTGCACTTGTATTAGTGTGGAAAAACCACTTTTCGCACTTGTGTTAGTGTTGAAAAAGCACTTTTCGCACTTGTGTTGGTGCAGGAAACCACTTTTGCACTTGTATTGGTGTGGAAAACCACTTTTCGCACTTGTGTTAGTGTTGAAAAACCACTTTTCGCACTTGTGTTAGTGTTGAAAAACCACTTTTCGCACTTGTGTTGGTGCAGGAAACCACTTTTGCACTTGTATTAGTGTGGAAAAAACACTTTTTGCATTTGTGATAGTGTTGAAAAACCACTTTTCGCACTTGTGTTAGTGTTGAAAAACCACTTTTGCACTTGTATTAGTGTGGAAAAACCACTTTTCGCACTTGTATTAGTGTGGTAAAACCACTTTTCGCACTTGTGTTAGTGTTGAAAAACCACTTTTCACACTTGTATTAGTGTGGTAAAACCACTTTTCGCACTTGTGTTAGTGTTGAAAAACCACTTTTCGCACTTGTGTTGGTGCAGGAAACCACTTTTGCACTTGTATTAGTGTGGAAAAAAACACTTTTTGCACTTGTGATAGTGTTGAAAAACCACTTTTCGCACTTGTGTTAATGTTGAAAAACCACTTTTCGCACTTGTGTTAGTGTTGAAAAAAAACTTTTCGCACTTGTGTTGGTGCAGGAAACCACTTTTGCACTTGTATTAGTGTGGAAAAAACACTTTTCGCACTTGTGTTAGTGTTGAAAAACCACTTTTCGCACTTGTGTTGGTGCAGGAAATCACTTTTGCACTTGTATTAGTGTGGAAAAACCACTTTTCGCACTTGTGTTAGTGTTGAAAAAGCACTTTTCGCACTTGTGTTAGTGTTGAAAAAGCACTTTTCGCACTTGTGTTGGTGCAGGGAACCACTTTTGCACTTGTATTGGTGTGGAAAACCACTTTTCGCACTTGTGTTAGTGTTGAAAAACCACTTTTCGCACTTGTGTTAGTGTTGAAAAACCACTTTTCGCACTTGTGTTGGTGCAGGAAACCACTTTTGCACTTGTATTAGTGTGGAAAAAACACTTTTTGCATTTGTGATAGTGTTGAAAAACCACTTTTCGCACTTGTGTTAGTGTTGAAAAACCACTTTTCCCACTTGTGATAGTGTTGAAAAACCACTTTTCGCACTTGTGTTAGTGTTGAAAAACCACTTTTCGCACTTGTGTTGGTGCAGGAAACCACTTTTGCACTTGTATTAGTGTGGAAAAAACACTTTTCGCACTTGTGTTGGTGTTGAAAAACCACTTTTCGCACTTGTGTTAGTGTTGAAAAACCACTTTTCGCACATTGTGTTGGTGCAGGAAACCACTTTTGCACTTGTATTAGTGTGGAAAAACCACTTTTCGCACTTGTGTTAGTGTTGAAAAACCACTTTTCGCACTTGTGTTAGTGTTGAAAAACCACTTTTCGCACTTGTGTTGGTGCAGGAAACCACTTTTGCACTTGTTAGTGTGGAAAAACCACTTTTCGCACTTGTATTAGTGTGGTAAAACCACTTTTCGCACTTGTGTTAGTGTTGAAAAACCACTTTTCGCACTTGTGTTGGTGCAGGAAACCACTTTTCGCACTTGTGTTAGTGTTGAAAAACCACTTTTCGCACTTGTGTTGGTGCAGGAAACCACTTTTGCACTTGTATTAGTGTGGAAAAAACACTTTTCGCACTTGTGTTAGTGTGGAAAAAATACTTTTTGCATTTGTGATAGTGTTGAAAAACCACTTTTCGCACTTGTGTTAGTGTTGAAAAACCACTTTTCCCACTTGTGATAGTGTTGAAAAACCACATTTCGCACTTGTGTTAGTGTTGAAAAACCACTTTTCGCACTTGTGTTGGTGCAGGAAACCACTTTTGCACTTGTATTAGTGTGGAAAAAACACTTTTCGCACTTGTGTTGGTGTTGAAAAACCACTTTTCGCACTTGTGTTAGTGTTGAAAAACCACTTTTCGCACTTGTGTTGGTGCAGGAAACCACTTTTGCACTTGTATTATTGTGGAAAAAACACTTTTCGCACTTGTGTTAGTGTTGAAAAACCACTTTTCACACTTGTATTAGTGTGGTAAAACCACTTTTCGCACTTGTGTTAGTGTTGAAAAACCACTTTTCGCACTTGTGTTGGTGCAGGAAACCACTTTTGCACTTGTATTAGTGTGGAAAAAAACACTTTTTGCACTTGTGATAGTGTTGAAAAACCACTTTTCGCACTTGTGTTAGTGTTGAAAAACCACTTTTCGCACTTGTGTTAGTGTTGAAAAACAACTTTTCGCACTTGTGTTGGTGCAGGAAACCACTTTTGCACTTGTATTAGTGTGGAAAAAACACTTTTCGCACTTGTGTTAGTGTTGAAAAACCACTTTTCGCACTTGTGTTGGTGCAGGAAATCACTTTTGCACTTGTATTAGTGTGGAAAAACCACTTTTTGCACTTGTGTTAGTGTTGAAAAAGCACTTTTCGCACTTGTGTTAGTGTTGAAAAAGCACTTTTCGCACTTGTGTTGGTGCAGGAAACCACTTTTGCACTTGTATTGGTGTGGAAAACCACTTTTCGCACTTGTTAGTGTTGAAAAACCACTTTTCGCACTTGTGTTAGTGTTGAAAAACCACTTTTCGCACTTGTGTTGGTGCAGGAAACCACTTTTGCACTTGTATTAGTGTGGAAAAAACACTTTTTGCATTTGTGATAGTGTTGAAAAACCACTTTTCGCACTTGTGTTAGTGTTGAAAAACCACTTTTCCCACTTGTGATAGTGTTGAAAAATCACTTTTCGCACTTGTGTTAGTGTTGAAAAACCACTTTTCGCACTTGTGTTGGTGCAGGAAACCAATTTTGCACTTGTATTAGTGTGGAAAAAACACTTTTCGCACTTGTGTTAGTGTTGAAAAACCACTTTTCGCACTTGTGTTAGTGTTGAAAAACCACTTTTCGCACTTGTGTTGGTGCAGGAAACCACTTTTGCACTTGTATTAGTGTGGAAAAACCACTTTTCGCACTTGTATTAGTGTGGTAAAACCACTTTTCGCACTTGTGTTAGTGTTGAAAAACCACTTTTCGCACTTGTGTTGGTGCAGGAAACCACTTTTCGCACTTGTGTTAGTGTTGAAAAACCACTTTTCGCACTTGTGTTGGTGCAGGAAACCACTTTTGCACTTGTATTAGTGTGGAAAAAACACTTTTCGCACTTGTGTTAGTGTGGAAAAAACACTTTTTGCATTTGTGATAGTGTTGAAAAACCACTTTTCTCACTTGTGTTAGTGTTGAAAAACCACTTTTCCCACTTGTGATAGTGTTGAAAAACCACTTTTCGCACTTGTGTTAGTGTTGAAAAACCACTTTTCGCACTTGTGTTGGTGCAGGAAACCACTTTTGCACTTGTATTAGTGTGGAAAAAACACTTTTCGCACTTGTGTTGGTGTTGAAAAACCACTTTTCGCACTTGTGTTAGTGTTGAAAAACCACTTTTCGCACATTGTGTTGGTGCAGGAAACCACTTTTGCACTTGTATTAGTGTGGAAAAACCACTTTTCGCACTTGTGTTAGTGTTGAAAAACCACTTTTCGCACTTGTGTTAGTGTTGAAAAACCACTTTTCGCACTTGTGTTGGTGCAGGAAACCACTTTTGCACTTGTATTAGTGTGGAAAAACCACTTTTCGCACTTGTATTAGTGTGGTAAAACCACTTTTCGCACTTGTGTTAGTGTTGAAAAACCACTTTTCACACTTGTGTTGGTGCAGGAAACCACTTTTCGCACTTGTGTTAGTGTTGAAAAACCACTTTTCGCACTTGTGTTGGTGCAGGAAACCACTTTTGCACTTGTATTAGTGTGGAAAAAACACTTTTTGCACTTGTGTTAGTGTTGAAAAACCACTTTTTGCACTTGTGTTAGTGTTGAAAAACCACTTTTTGCACTTGTGTTAGTGTTGAAAAACCACTTTTTGCACTTGTGTTAGTGTTGAAAAACCACTTTTCGCACTTGTGTTAGTGTTGAAAAACCACTTTTCGCACTTGTGTTAGTGTTGAAAAACCACTTTTCGCACTTGTGTTGGTGCAGGAAACCACTTTTGCACTTGTATTAGTGTGGAAAAAACACTTTTCGCACTTGTGTTAGTGTTGAAAAACCACTTTTCGCACTTGTGTTAGTGTTGAAAAACCACTTTTCGCACTTGTGTTGGTGCAGGAAACCACTTTTGCACTTGTGATAGTGTTGAAAAACCACTTTTCGCACTTGTGTTAGTGTTGAAAAACCACTTTTCGCACTTGTGTTAGTGTTGAAAAACCACTTTTTGCACTTGTGTTGGTGCAGGAAACCACTTTTTGCACTTGTATTAGTGTGGAAAAACCACTTTTTGCACTAGTGTTAGTGTTGAAAAAGCACTTTTCGCACTTGTGTTAGTGTTGAAAAACGACTTTTCGCACTTGTGTTGGTGCAGGAAACCACTTTTGCACTTGTATTGGTGTGGAAAAACCACTTTTCGCACTTGTGTTAGTGTTGAAAAACCACTTTTCGCACTTGTGTTAGTGTTGAAAAACCACTTTTCGCACTTGTGTTGGTGCAGGAAACCACTTTTGCACTTGTATTAGTGTGGAAAAAACACTTTTTGCATTTGTGATAGTGTTGAAAAACCACTTTTCGCACTTGTGTTGGTGCAGGAAACCACTTTTGCACTTGTATTAGTGTGGAAAAAACACTTTTTGCACTTGTGTTAGTGTTGAAAAACCACTTTTCGCACTTGTGTTAGTGTTGAAAAACCACTTTTCGCACTTGTGTTAGTGTTGAAAAACCACTTTTCACACTTGTATTAGTGTGGTAAAACCACTTTTCGCACTTGCGTTAGTGTTGAAAAACCACTTTTCGCACTTGTGTTGGTGCAGGAAACCACTTTTGCACTTGTATTAGTGTGGAAAAAAACACTTTTTGCACTTGTGATAGTGTTGAAAAACCACTATTCGCACTTGTGTTAGTGTTGAAAAACCACTTTTCGCACTTGTGTTAGTGTTGAAAAACAACTTTTCGCACTTGTGTTGGTGCAGGAAACCACTTTTGCACTTGTATTAGTGTGGAAAAAACACTTTTCGCACTTGTGTTAGTGTTGAAAAACCACTTTTCGCACTTGTGTTGGTGCAGGAAATCACTTTTGCACTTGTATTAGTGTGGAAAAACCACTTTTCGCACTTGTGTTAGTGTTGAAAAAGCACTTTTCGCACTTGTGTTGGTGCAGGAAACCACTTTTGCACTTGTATTGGTGTGGAAAACCACTTTTCGCACTTGTGTTAGTGTTGAAAAACCACTTTTCGCACTTGTGTTAGTGTTGAAAAACCACTTTTCGCACTTGTGTTGGTGCAGGAAACCACTTTTGCACTTGTATTAGTGTGGAAAAAACACTTTTTGCATTTGTGATAGTGTTGAAAAACCACTTTTCGCACTTGTGTTAGTGTTGAAAAACCACTTTTCCCACTTGTGATAGTGTTGAAAAACCACTTTTCGCACTTGTGTTAGTGTTGAAAAACCACTTTTCGCACTTGTGTTGGTGCAGGAAACCACTTTTGCACTTGCATTAGTGTGGAAAAAACACTTTTCGCACTTGTGTTGGTGTTGAAAAACCACTTTTCGCACTTGTGTTAGTGTTGAAAAACCACTTTTCGCACATTGTGTTGGTGCAGGAAACCACTTTTGCACTTGTATTAGTGTGGAAAAACCACTTTTTGCACTTGTGTTAGTGTTGAAAAACCACTTTTCGCACTTGTGTTAGTGTTGAAAAACCACTTTTCGCACTTGTGTTGGTGCAGGAAACCACTTTTGCACTTGTATTAGTGTGGAAAAACCACTTTTCGCACTTGTATTAGTGTGGTAAAACCACTTTTCGCACTTGTGTTAGTGTTGAAAAACCACTTTTCGCACTTGTGTTGGTGCAGGAAACCACTTTTGCACTTGTATTAGTGTGGAAAAAACACTTTTCGCACTTGTGTTAGTGTTGAAAAAACACTTTTTGCACTTGTGTTAGTGTTGAAAAACCACTTTTTGCACTTGTGTTAGTGTTGAAAAACCACTTTTTGCACTTGTGTTAGTGTTGAAAAACCACTTTTCGCACTTGTGTTAGTGTTGAAAAACCACTTTTCGCACTTGTTAGTGTTGAAAAACCACTTTTCGCACTTGTGTTGGTGCAGGAAACCACTTTTCGCACTTGTATTAGTGTGGAAAAACCACTTTTCGCACTTGTGTTTGTGTTGAAAAACCACTTTTCGCACTTGTGTTAGTGTTGAAGAACCACTTTTCGCACTTGTGTTGGTGCAGGAAACCACTTTTGCACTTGTATTAGTGTGGAAAAAACACTTTTTGCATTTGTGATAGTGTTGAAAAACCACTTTTCGCACTTGTTAGTGTTGAAAAACCACTTTTTGCACTTGTGTTGGTGCAGGAAACCACTTTTGCACTTGTATTAGTGTGGAAAAAACACTTTTCGCACTTGTGTTAGTGTTGAAAAACCACTTTTCGCACTTGTGTTAGTGTTGAAAAACCACTTTTCGCACTTGTGTTGGTGCAGGAAACCACTTTTGCACTTGTGATAGTGTTGAAAAACCACTTTTCGCACTTGTGTTAGTGTTGAAAAACCACTTTTCGCACTTGTGTTAGTGTTGAAAAACCACTTTTTGCACTTGTGTTGGTGCAGGAAACCACTTTTTGCATTTGTATTAGTGTGGAAAAACCACTTTTTGCACTAGTGTTAGTGTTGAAAAAGCACTTTTCGCACTTGTGTTAGTGTTGAAAAACGACTTTTCGCACTTGTGTTGGTGCAGGAAACCACTTTTGCACTTGTATTGGTGTGGAAAAACCACTTTTCGCACTTGTGTTAGTGTTGAAAAACCACTTTTCGCACTTGTGTTAGTGTTGAAAAACCACTTTTCGCACTTGTGTTGGTGCAGGAAACCACTTTTGCACTTGTATTAGTGTGGAAAAAACACTTTTTGCATTTGTGATAGTGTTGAAAAACCACTTTTCGCACTTGTGTTGGTGCAGGAAACCACTTTTGCACTTGTATTAGTGTGGAAAAAACACTTTTTGCACTTGTGTTAGTGTTGAAAAACCACTTTTCGCACTTGTGTTAGTGTTGAAAAACCACTTTTCGCACTTGTGTTAGTGTTGAAAAACCACTTTTCACACTTGTATTAGTGTGGTAAAACCACTTTTCGCACTTGCGTTAGTGTTGAAAAACCACTTTTCGCACTTGTGTTGGTGCAGGAAACCACTTTTGCACTTGTATTAGTGTGGAAAAAAACACTTTTTGCACTTGTGATAGTGTTGAAAAACCACTATTCGCACTTGTGTTAGTGTTGAAAAACCACTTTTCGCACTTGTGTTAGTGTTGAAAAACAACTTTTCGCACTTGTGTTGGTGCAGGAAACCACTTTTGCACTTGTATTAGTGTGGAAAAAACACTTTTCGCACTTGTATTAGTGTGGTAAAACCACTTTTCGCACTTGTGTTAGTGTTGAAAAACCACTTTTCGCACTTGTGTTGGTGCAGGAAACCACTTTTGCACTTGTATTAGTGTGGAAAAAACACTTTTCGCACTTGTGTTAGTGTTGAAAAAACACTTTTTGCACTTGTGTTAGTGTTGAAAAACCACTTTTTGCACTTGTGTTAGTGTTGAAAAACCACTTTTTGCACTTGTGTTAGTGTTGAAAAACCACTTTTCGCACTTGTGTTAGTGTTGAAAAACCACTTTTCGCACTTGTTAGTGTTGAAAAACCACTTTTCGCACTTGTGTTGGTGCAGGAAACCACTTTTCGCACTTGTATTAGTGTGGAAAAACCACTTTTCGCACTTGTGTTTGTGTTGAAAAACCACTTTTCGCACTTGTGTTAGTGTTGAAGAACCACTTTTCGCACTTGTGTTGGTGCAGGAAACCACTTTTGCACTTGTATTAGTGTGGAAAAAACACTTTTTGCATTTGTGATAGTGTTGAAAAACCACTTTTCGCACTTGTTAGTGTTGAAAAACCACTTTTTGCACTTGTGTTGGTGCAGGAAACCACTTTTGCACTTGTATTAGTGTGGAGAAAACACTTTTCGCACTTGTGTTAGTGTTGAAAAACCACTTTTCGCACTTGTGTTAGTGTTGAAAAACCACTTTTCGCACTTGTGTTAGTGTTGAAAAACCACTTTTCGCACTTGTGTTAGTGTTGAAAAACCACTTTTCGCACTTGTGTTAGTGTTGAAAAACCACTTTTCGCACTTGTGTTGGTGCAGGAAACCACTTTTGCACTTGTATTAGTGTGGAAAAACCACTTTTCGCACTTGTGTTAGTGTTGAAAAACCACTTTTTGCACTTGTGTTAGTGTTGAAAAACCACTTTTCGCACTTGTGTTAGTGCAGGAAACCACTTTTTGCACTTGTGTTGGTGCAGGAAACCACATTTGCACTTGTATTAGTGTGGAAAAACCACTTTTCACACTTGTGTTAGTGCAGGAAACCACTTTTTGCACTTGTGTTGGTGCAGGAAACCACTTTTTGCACTTGTGTTGGTGCAGGAAACCACTTTTGCACTTGTATTAGTGTGGAAAAAACACTTTTCGCACTTGTGTTAGTGTTGAAAAACCACTTTTCGCACTTGTGTTGGTGCAGGAAACCACTTTTGCACTTGTATTAGTGTGGAAAAACACTTTTTGCACTTGTGATAGTGTTAAAAAACCACTTTTCGCACTTGTGTTAGTGTTGAAAAACCACTTTTCGCACTTGTGTTAGTGTTGAAAAACCACTTTTCGCACTTGTGTTAGTGTTGAAAAACCACTTTTCGCACTTGTGTTGGTGCAGGAAACCACTTTTGCACTTGTATTAGTGTGGAAAAAACACTTTTTGCACTTGTGTTAGTGTTGAAAAAACACCTTTCGCACTTGTGTTAGTGTTGAAAAACCACTTTTTGCACTTGTGTTAGTGTTGAAAAACCACTTTTCGCACTTGTGTTAGTGTTGAAAAACCACTTTTCGCACTTGTGTTAGTGTTGAAAAACCACTTTTCGCACTTGTGTTGGTGCAGGAAACCACTTTTGCACTTGTATTAGTGTGGAAAAACCACTTTTCGCACTTGTGTTAGTGTTGAAAAACCACTTTTCGCGCTTGTGTTGGTGCAGGAAACCACTTTTGCACTTGTATTAGTGTTGAAAAACCACTTTTCGCACTTGTGTTAGTGTTGAAAAACCACTTTTCGCGCTTGTGTTGGTGCAGGAAACCACTTTTGCACTTGTATTAGTGTGGAAAAAACACTTTTTGCACTTGTGTTAGTGTTGAAAAACCACTTTTCGCACTTGTGTTAGTGCAGGAAACCACTTTTGCACTTGTATTAGTGTGGAAAAACCACTTTTCGCACTTGTGTTGGTGCAGGAAACCACTTTTGCACTTGTATTAGTGTGGAAAAACCACTTTTCGCACTTGTGTTAGTGTTGATAAACCACTTTTCGCACTTGTGTTAGTGTTGAAAAACCACTTTTCGCACTTGTGTTGGTGCAGGAAACCACTTTTGCACTTGTATTAGTGTGGAAAAAACACTTTTTGCACTTGTGTTAGTGTTGAAAAAACACCTTTCGCACTTGTGTTAGTGTTGAAAAACCACATTTTGCACTTGTGTTAGTGTTGAAAAAGCACTTTTCGCACTTGTGTTGGTGCAGGAAACCACTTTTGCACTTGTATTGGTGTGGAAAACCACTTTTCGCACTTGTGTTAGTGTTGAAAAACCACTTTTCGCACTTGTGTTAGTGTTGAAAAACCACTTTTCGCACTTGTGTTGGTGCAGGAAACCACTTTTGCACTTGTATTAGTGTGGAAAAAACACTTTTTGCATTTGTGATAGTGTTGAAAAACCACTTTTCGCACTTGTGTTAGTGTTGAAAAACCACTTTTCCCACTTGTGATAGTGTTGAAAAACCACTTTTCGCACTTGTGTTAGTGTTGAAAAACCACTTTTCGCACTTGTGTTGGTGCAGGAAACCACTTTTGCACTTGTATTAGTGTGGAAAAAACACTTTTCGCACTTGTGTTGGTGTTGAAAAACCACTTTTCGCACTTGTGTTAGTGTTGAAAAACCACTTTTCGCACATTGTGTTGGTGCAGGAAACCACTTTTGCACTTGTATTAGTGTGGAAAAACCACTTTTCGCACTTGTGTTAGTGTTGAAAAACCACTTTTCGCACTTGTGTTAGTGTTGAAAAACCACTTTTCGCACTTGTGTTGGTGCAGGAAACCACTTTTGCACTTGTATTAGTGTGGAAAAACCACTTTTCGCACTTGTATTAGTGTGGTAAAACCACTTTTCGCACTTGTGTTAGTGTTGAAAAACCACTTTTCGCACTTGTGTTGGTGCAGGAAACCACTTTTCGCACTTGTGTTAGTGTTGAAAAACCACTTTTCGCACTTGTGTTGGTGCAGGAAACCACTTTTGCACTTGTATTAGTGTGGAAAAAACACTTTTCGCACTTGTGTTAGTGTTGAAAAAACACTTTTTGCACTTGTGTTAGTGTTGAAAAACCACTTTTTGCACTTGTGTTAGTGTTGAAAAACCACTTTTTGCACTTGTGTTAGTGTTGAAAAACCACTTTTCGCACTTGTGTTAGTGTTGAAAAACCACTTTTCGCACTTGTGTTAGTGTTGAAAAACCACTTTTCGCACTTGTGTTGGTGCAGGAAACCTCTTTTGCACTTGTGTTGGTGCAGGAAACCACTTTTGCACTTGTGATAGTGTTGAAAAACCACTTTTCGCACTTGTGTTAGTGTTGAAAAACCACTTTTCGCACTTGTGTTAGTGTTGAAAAACCACTTTTTGCACTTGTGTTGGTGCAGGAAACCACTTTTTGCACTTGTATTAGTGTGGAAAAACCACTTTTTGCACTAGTGTTAGTGTTGAAAAAGCACTTTTCGCACTTGTGTTAGTGTTGAAAAACGACTTTTCGCACTTGTGTTGGTGCAGGAAACCACTTTTGCACTTGTATTGGTGTGGAAAAACCACTTTTCGCACTTGTGTTAGTGTTGAAAAACCACTTTTCGCACTTGTGTTAGTGTTGAAAAACCACTTTTCGCACTTGTGTTGGTGCAGGAAACCACTTTTGCACTTGTATTAGTGTGGAAAAAACACTTTTTGCATTTGTGATAGTGTTGAAAAACCACTTTTCGCACTTGTTAGTGTTGAAAAACCACTTTTCGCACTTGTGTTGGTGCAGGAAACCACTTTTGCACTTGTATTAGTGTGGAGAAAACACTTTTCGCACTTGTGTTAGTGTTGAAAAACCACTTTTCGCACTTGTGTTGGTGTTGAAAAACCACTTTTCGCACTTGTGTTAGTGTTGAAAAACCACTTTTCGCACTTGTGTTAGTGTTGAAAAACCACTTTTCGCACTTGTGTTAGTGTTGAAAAACCACTTTTCGCACTTGTGTTGGTGCAGGAAACCACTTTTGCACTTGTATTAGTGTGGAAAAACCACTTTTCGCACTTGTGTTAGTGTTGAAAAACCACTTTTTGCACTTGTGTTAGTGTTGAAAAACCACTTTTCGCACTTGTGTTAGTGCAGGAAACCACTTTTTGCACTTGTGTTGGTGCAGGAAACCACATTTGCACTTGTATTAGTGTGGAAAAACCACTTTTCACACTTGTGTTAGTGCAGGAAACCACTTTTTGCACTTGTGTTGGTGCAGGAAACCACTTTTTGCACTTGTGTTGGTGCAGGAAACCACTTTTGCACTTGTATTAGTGTGGAAAAAACACTTTTCGCACTTGTGTTAGTGTTGAAAAACCACTTTTCGCACTTGTGTTGGTGCAGGAAACCACTTTTGCACTTGTATTAGTGTGGAAAAACACTTTTTGCACTTGTGATAGTGTTAAAAAACCACTTTTCGCACTTGTGTTAGTGTTGAAAAACCACTTTTCGCACTTGTGTTGGTGCAGGAAACCACTTTTTCACTTGTATTAGTGTGGAAAAACCACTTTTCGCACCTGTGTTAGTGTTGAAAAACCACTTTTCGCACTTGTGTTAGTGTTGAAAAACCACTTTTCGCACTTGTGTTAGTGTTGAAAAACCACTTTTCGCACTTGTGTTGGTGCAGGAAACCACTTTTGCACTTGTATTAGTGTGGAAAAAACACTTTTTGCACTTGTGTTAGTGTTGAAAAAACACCTTTCGCACTTGTGTTAGTGTTGAAAAACCACTTTTTGCACTTGTGTTAGTGTTGAAAAACCACTTTTCGCACTTGTGTTAGTGTTGAAAAACCACTTTTCGCACTTGTGTTAGTGTTGAAAAACCACTTTTCGCACTTGTGTTGGTGCAGGAAACCACTTTTGCACTTGTATTAGTGTGGAAAAACCACTTTTCGCACTTGTGTTAGTGTTGAAAAACCACTTTTCGCACTTGTGGTGGTGCAGGAAACCACTTTTGCACTTGTATTAGTGTGGAAAAACCACTTTTCGCACTTGTGTTAGTGTTGAAAAACCACTTTTCGCACTTGTGTTAGTGTTGAAAAACCACTTTTCGCACTTGTGTTAGTGTTGAAAAACCACTTTTCGCACTTGTGTTAGTGTTGAAAAACCACTTTTCGCACTTGTGTTAGTGTTGAAAAACCACTTTTCGCACTTGTGTTAGTGTTGAAAAACCACTTTTCGCACTTGTGTTGGTGCGGAAACCACTTTTGCACTTGTATTAGTGTGGAAAAACACTTTTTGCACTTGTGTTGGTGCAGGAAACCACTTTTGCACTTGTATTAGTGTGGAAAAAACACTTTTTGCACTTGTGTTAGTGTTGAAAAACCACTTTTTGCACTTGTGTTAGTGTTGAAAAACCACTTTTCGCACTTGTGTTAGTGTTGAAAAACCACTTTTCGCGCTTGTGTTGGTGCAGGAAACCACTTTTGCACTTGTATTAGTGTGGAAAAAACACTTTTTGCACTTGTGTTAGTGTTGAAAAACCACTTTTCGCACTTGTGTTAGTGCAGGAAACCACTTTTGCACTTGTATTAGTGTGGAAAAACCACTTTTCGCACTTGTGTTCGTGCAGGAAACCACTTTTGCACTTGTATTAGTGTGGAAAAACCACTTTTCGCACTTGTGTTAGTGTTGAAAAACCACTTTTCGCACTTGTGTTAGTGTTGAAAAACTACTTTTCGCACTTGTGTTGGTGCAGGAAACCACTTTTGCAGTTGTATTAGTGTGGAAAACACACTTTTTGCACTTGTGATAGTGTTGAAAAACCACTTTTCGCACATGTGTTAGTGTTGAAAAACCACTTTTCGCACTTGTGTTGGTGCAGTAAACCACTTTTGCACTTGTATTAGTGTGGAAAAACCACTTTTTGCACTTCTGTTAGTGTTGAAAAACCACTTTTCGCACTTGTGTTAGTGTTGAAAAACCACTTTTCGCACTTGCGTTAGTGTTGAAAAACCACCTTTCGCACTTGTGTTGGCGCAGGAAACCACTTTTGCACTTGTATTAGTGTGGAAAAACCACTTTTCGCACTTGTGTTGGTGCAGGAAACCACTTTTGCACTTGTGTTAGTGTTGAAAAACCACTTTTCGCACTTGTATTAGTGTGGAAAAACCACTTTTCGCACTTGTATTAGTGTGGAAAAACCACTTTTCGCACTTGTGTTAGTGTTGAAAAACCACTTTTCGCACTTGTATTAGTGTGGAAAAAACACTTTTTGCACTTGTGATAGTGTTGAAAAACCACTTTTCGCACTTGTGTTAGTGTTGAAAAACCACTTTTCGCACTTGTGTTAGTGTTGAAAAACCACTTTTCGCACTTGTGTTGGTGCAGGAAACCACTTTTGCACTTGTATTAGTGTGGAAAAAACACTTTTCGCACTTGTGTTAGTGTTGAAAAACCACTTTTCGTACTTGTGTTAGTGTTGAAAAACCACTTTTCGCACTTGTGTTGGTGCAGGAAACCACTTTTGCACTTGTGATAGTGTTGAAAAACCACTTTTCGCACTTGTGTTAGTGTTGAAAAACCACTTTTCGCACTTGTGTTAGTGTTGAAAAACCACTTTTTGCACTTGTGTTGGTGCAGGAAACCACTTTTTGCACTTGTATTAGTGTGGAAAAACCACTTTTTGCACGAGTGTTAGTGTTGAAAAAGCACTTTTCGCACTTGTGTTAGTGTTGAAAAACGACTTTTCGCACTTGTGTTGGTGCAGGAAACCACTTTTGCACTTGTATTGGTGTGGAAAAACCACTTTTCGCACTTGTGTTAGTGTTGAAAAACCACTTTTCGCACTTGTGTTAGTGTTGAAAAACCACTTTTCGCACTTGTGTTGGTGCAGGAAACTACTTTTGCACTTGTATTAGTGTGGAAAAAACACCTTTTGCATTTGTGATAGTGTTGAAAAACCACTTTTCGCACTTGTTAGTGTTGAAAAACCACTTTTCGCACTTGTGTTGGTGCAGGAAACCACTTTTGCACTTGTATTAGTGTGGAGAAAACACTTTTCGCACTTGTGTTAGTGTTGAAAAACCACTTTTCGCACTTGTGGTGGTGCAGGAAACCACTTTTCGCACTTGTATTAGTGTGGAAAAACCACTTTTCGCACTTGTGTTAGTGTTGAAAAACCACTTTTCGCACTTGTGTTAGTGTTGAAAAACCACTTTTCGCACTTGTGTTAGTGTTGAAAAACCACTTTTCGCACTTGTGTTGGTGCAGGAAACCACTTTTGCACTTGTATTAGTGTGGAAAAACCACTTTTCGCACTTGTGTTAGTGTTGAAAAACCACTTTTCGCACTTGTGGTGGTGCAGGAAACCACTTTTGCACTTGCATTAGTGTGGAAAAACACTTTTTGCACTTGTGTTGGTGCAGGAAACCACTTTTGCACTTGTATTAGTGTAGAAAAACCACTTTTCACACTTGTGTTAGTGTTGAAAAACCACTTTTCGCACTTATGTTAGTGTTGAAAAACCACTTTTCGCACTTGTGTTAGTGCAGGAAACCACTTTTGCACTTGTGTTAGTGTTGAAAAACCACTTTTCGCACTTGTGTTGGTGCAGGAAACCACTTTTGCACTTGTATTAGTGTGGAAAAAAACACTTTTCGCACTTGTGTTAGTGTTGAAAAACCACTTTTCGCACTTGTGTTGGTGCAGGAAACCACTTTTGCACTTGTATTAGTGTGGATAAACCACTTTTCGCACTTGTGTCAGTGTTGAAAAAGCACTTTTCGCACTTGTGTTAGTGTTGAAAAAGCACTTTTCGCACTTGTGTTGGTGCAGGAAACCACTTTTGCACTTGTATTGGTGTGGAAAACCACTTTTTGCACTTGTGTTAGTGTTGAAAAACCACTTTTCGCACTTGTGTTAGTGTTGAAAAACCACTTTTCGCACTTGTGTTGGTGCAGGAAACCACTTTTGCAATGGTATTAGTGTGGAAAAAACACTTTTTGCACTTGTGATAGTGTTGAAAAACCACTTTTCGCACTTGTGTTAGTGTTGAAAAACCACTTTTCGCACTTGTGTTAGTGTTGAAAAACCACTTTTCGCACTTGTGTTGGTGCAGGAAACCACTTTTGCACTTGTATTAGTGTGGAAAAAACACTTTTCGCACTTGTGTTAGTGTTGAAAAACCACTTTTCGCACTTGTGTTGGTGCAGGAAACCACTTTTGCACTTGTATTAGTGTGGAAAAACCACTTTTCGCACTTGTGTTAGTGTTGAAAAAGCACTTTTCGCACTTGTGTTAGTGTTGAAAAAGCACTTTTCGCACTTGTGTTGGTGCAGGAAACCACTTTTGCACTTGTATTGGTGTGGAAAACCACTTTTCGCACTTGTGTTAGTGTTGAAAAACCACTTTTCGCACTTGTGTTGGTGCAGGAAACCACTTTTGCAATGGTATTAGTGTGGAAAAAACACTTTTTGCATTTGTGATAGTGTTGAAAAACCACTTTTCGCACTTGTGTTAGTGTTGAAAAACCACTTTTCCCACTTGTGATAGTGTTGAAAAACCACTTTTCGCACTTGTGTTAGTGTTGAAAAACCACTTTTCGCACTTGTGTTGGTGCAGGAAACCACTTTTGCACTTGTATTAGTGTGGAAAAACCACTTTTTGCACTTGTGTTGGTGTTGAAAAACCACTTTTCGCACTTGTGTTAGTGTTGAAAAACCACTTTTCGCACTTGTGTTGGTGCAGGAAACCACTTTTCGCACTTGTGTTAGTGTTGAAAAACCACTTTTCGCACTTGTGTTGGTGCAGGAAACCACTTTTGCACTTGTATTAGTGTGGAAAAAACACTTTTCGCACTTGTGTTAGTGTTGAAAAAACACTTTTCACACTTGTGTTAGTGTTGAAAAACCACTTTTTGCACTTGTGTTAGTGTTGAAAAACCACTTTTTGCACTTGTGTTAGTGTTGAAAAACCACTTTTCGCACTTGTGTTAGTGTTGAAAAACTCACTTTTCGCACTTGTGTTGGTGCAGGAAACCACTTTTGCACTTGTGATAGTGTTGAAAAACCACTTTTCGCACTTGTGTTAGTGTTGAAAAACCACTTTTCGCACTTGTGTTAGTGTTGAAAAACCACTTTTTGCACTTGTGTTGGTGCAGGAAACCACTTTTTGCACTTGTATTAGTGTGGAAAAACCACTTTTTGCACTTGTGTTAGTGTTGAAAAACCACTTTTCGCACTTGCGTTAGTGTTGAAAAACCACTTTTCGCACTTGTGTTGGTGCAGGAAACCACTTTTGCACTTGTATTAGTGTGGAAAAAACACTTTTTGCATTTGTGATAGTGTTGAAAAACCACCTTTCACACTTGTTAGTGTTGAAAAACCACTTTTCGCACTTGTGTTGGTGCAGGAAACCACTTTTGCACTTGTATTAGTGTGGAGAAAACACTTTTCGCACTTGTGTTAGTGTTGAAAAACCACTTTTCGCACTTGTGTTAGTTAGTGTTGAAAAACCACTTTTCGCACTTGTGTTAGTGTTGAAAAACCACTTTTCGCACTTGTGTTAGTGTTGAAAAACCACTTTTCGCACTTGTGTTAGTGTTGAAAAACCACTTTTCGCACTTGTGTTGGTGCAGGAAACCACTTTTGCACTTGTATTGGTGTGGAAAACCACTTTTCGCACTTGTGTTAGTGTTGAAAAACCACTTTTCGCACTTGTGTTAGTGTTGAAAAACCACTTTTCGCACTTGTGTTGGTGCAGGAAACCACTTTTGCAATGGTATTAGTGTGGAAAAAACACTTTTTGCATTTGTGATAGTGTTGAAAAACCACTTTTCGCACTTGTGTTAGTGTTGAAAAACCACTTTTCCCACTTGTGATAGTGTTGAAAAACCACTTTTCGCACTTGTGTTAGTGTTGAAAAACCACTTTTCGCACTTGTGTTGGTGCAGGAAACCACTTTTGCACTTGTATTAGTGTGGAAAAACCACTTTTTGCACTTGTGTTGGTGTTGAAAAACCACTTTTCGCACTTGTGTTAGTGTTGAAAAACCACTTTTCGCACTTGTGTTGGTGCAGGAAACCACTTTTCGCACTTGTGTTAGTGTTGAAAAACCACTTTTCGCACTTGTGTTGGTGCAGGAAACCACTTTTGCACTTGTATTAGTGTGGAAAAAACACTTTTCACACTTGTGTTAGTGTTGAAAAAACACTTTTCGCACTTGTGTTAGTGTTGAAAAACCACTTTTTGCACTTGTGTTAGTGTTGAAAAACCACTTTTTGCACTTGTGTTAGTGTTGAAAAACCACTTTTCGCACTTGTGTTAGTGTTGAAAAACCACTTTTCGCACTTGTGTTGGTGCAGGAAACCACTTTTGCACTTGTGATAGTGTTGAAAAACCACTTTTCGCACTTGTGTTAGTGTTGAAAAACCACTTTTCGCACTTGTGTTAGTGTTGAAAAACCACTTTTTGCACTTGTGTTGGTGCAGGAAACCACTTTTTGCACTTGTATTAGTGTGGAAAAACCACTTTTCGCACTTGCGTTAGTGTTGAAAAACCACTTTTCGCACTTGTGTTGGTGCAGGAAACCACTTTTGCACTTGTATTAGTGTGGAAAAACACTTTTTGCATTTGTGATAGTGTTGAAAAACCACTTTTCGCACTTGTTAGTGTTGAAAAACCACTTTTCGCACTTGTGTTGGTGCAGGAAACCACTTTTGCACTTGTATTAGTGTGGAGAAAACACTTTTCGCACTTGTGTTAGTGTTGAAAAACCACTTTTCGCACTTGTGTTAGTGTTGAAAAACCACTTTTCGCACTTGTGTTAGTGTTGAAAAACCACTTTTCGCACTTGTGTTAGTGTTGAAAAACCACTTTTCGCACTTGTGTTAGTGTTGAAAAACCACTTTTCGCACTTGTGTTGGTGCAGGAAACCACTTTTGCACTTGTATTAGTGTGGAAAAAACACTTTTTGCATTTGTGATAGTGTTGAAAAACGACTTTTCGCACTTGTGTTAGTGTTGAAAAACCACTTTTCCCACTTGTGATAGTGTTGAAAAACCACTTTTCGCACTTGTTATTGTTGAAAAACCACTTTTCGCACTTGTGTTGGTGCAGGAAACCACTTTTGCACTTGTATTAGTGTGGAAAAACCACTTTTCGCACTTGTGTTGGTGTTGAAAAACCACTTTTCGCACTTGTGTTAGTGTTGAAAAACCACTTTTCGCACTTGTGTTGGTGCAGTAAACCACTTTTGCACTTGTATTAGTGTGGAAAAACCACTTTTCGCACTTGTATTAGTGTGGTAAAACCACTTTTCGCACTTGTGTTAGTGTTGAAAAACCACTTTTCGCACTTGTGTTGGTGCAGGAAACCACTTTTCGCACTTGTGTTAGTGTTGAAAAACCACTTTTCGCACTTGTGTTGGTGCAGGAAACCACTTTTGCACTTGTATTAGTGTGGAAAAAACACTTTTCGCATTTGTGTTAGTGTTGAAAAACCACTTTTTGCACTTGTGTTAGTGTTGAAAAACCACTTTTCGCACTTGTGTTGGTGCAGGAAACCACTTTTGCACTTGTATTAGTGTGGAAAAAACACTTTTCGCACTTGTGTTAGTGTTGAAAAACCACTTTTCGCACTTGTTAGTGTTGAAAAACCACTTTCCGCACTTGTGTTGGTGCAGGAAACCACTTTTGCACTTGTGATAGTGTTGAAAAACCACTTTTCGCACTTGTGTTAGTGTTGAAAAACCACTTTTCGCACTTGTGTTAGTGTTGAAAAACCACTTTTTGCACTTGTGTTGGTGCAGGAAACCACTTTTTGCACTTGTATTAGTGTGGAAAAACCACTTTTCGCACTTGTGTTAGTGTTGAAAAACCACTTTTCGCACTTGCGTTAGTGTTGAAAAACCACTTTTCGCACTTGTGTTGGTGCAGGAAACCACTTTTGCACTTGTATTAGTGTGGAAAAAACACTTTTTGCATTTGTGATAGTGTTGAAAAACCACTTTTCGCACTTGTTAGTGTTGAAAAACCACTTTTCGCACTTGTGTTGGTGCAGGAAACCACTTTTGCACTTGTATTAGTGTTGAAAAACCACTTTTCGCACTTGTGTTAGTGTTGAAAAACCACTTTTCGCACTTGTGTTAGTGTTGAAAAACCACTTTTCGCACTTGTGTTAGTGTTGAAAAACCACTTTTCGCACTTGTGTTAGTGTTGAAAAACCACTTTTCGCACTTGTGTTGGTGCAGGAAACCACTTTTGCACTTGTATTAGTGTGGAAAAACCACTTTTCGCACTTGTGTTAGTGTTGAAAAACCACTTTTCGCACTTGTGTTGGTGCAGGAAACCACTTTTGCACTTGTTTTAGTGTGGAAAAACCACTTTTCACACTTGTGTTAGTGTTGAAAAACCACTTTTCGCACTTGTGTTAGTGTTGAAAAACCACTTTTCGCACTTGTGTTGGTGCAGGAAACCACTTTTGCACTTGTATTAGTGTGGAAAAACCACTTTTCGCACTTGTGTTAGTGTTGATAAACCACTTTTCGCACTTGTGTTAGTGTTGAAAAACCACTTTTCGCACTTGTGTTGGTGCAGGAAACCACTTTTGCACTTGTATTAGTGTGGAAAAACACTTTTTGCACTTGTGATAGTGTTAAAAAACCACTTTTCGCACTTGTGTTAGTGTTGAAAAACCACTTTTCGCACTTGTGTTGGTGCAGGAAACCACTTTTGCACTTGTATTAGTGTGGAAAAACCACTTTTCGCACTTGTGTTAGTGTTGAAAAACCACTTTTCGCACTTGTGTTAGTGTTGATAAACCACTTTTCGCACTTGTGTTAGTGTTGAAAAACCACTTTTCGCACTTGTGTTGGTGCAGGAAACCACTTTTGCACTTGTATTAGTGTGGAAAAAACACTTTTTGCACTTGTGTTAGTGTTGAAAAAACACCTTTCGCACTTGTGTTAGTGTTGAAAAACCACTTTTTGCACTTGTGTTAGTGTTGAAAAACCACTTTTCGCACTTGTGTTAGTGTTGAAAAACCACTTTTCGCACTTGTGTTAGTGTTGAAAAACCACTTTTCGCACTTGTGTTGGTGCAGGAAACCACTTTTGCACTTGTATTAGTGTGGAAAAACCACTTTTCGCACTTGTGTTAGTGTTGAAAAACCACTTTTCGCACTTGTGTTGGTGCAGGAAACCACTTTTGCACTTGTATTAGTGTGGAAAAACCACTTTTCGCACTTGTGTTAGTGTTGAAAAACCACTTTTCGCACTTGTGTTAGTGTTGAAAAACCACTTTTCGCACTTGTGTTCGTGTTGAAAAACCACTTTTCGCACTTGTGGTGGTGCAGGAAACCACTTTTGCACTTGTATTATTGTGGAAAACCACTTTTCGCACTTGTGTTAGTGTTGAAAAACCACTTTTCGCACTTGTGTTAGTGTTGAAAAACCACTTTTCGCACTTGTGTTAGTGTTGAAAAACCACTTTTTGCACTTGTGTTAGTGTTGAAAAACCACTTTTCGCACTTGTGTTAGTGTTGAAAAACCACTTTTCGCACTTGTGTTGGTGCGGAAACCACTTTTGCACTTGTATTAGTGTGGAAAAACACTTTTTGCACTTGTGTTGGTGCAGGAAACCACTTTTGCACTTGTATTAGTGTGGAAAAAACACTTTTTGCACTTGTGTTACTGTTGAAAAACCACTTTTTGCACTTGTGTTAGTGTTGAAAAACCACTTTTCGCACTTGTGTTAGTGTTGAAAAACCACTTTTCGCGCTTGTGTTGGTGCAGGAAACCACTTTTGCACTTGTATTAGTGTGGAAAAACCACTTTTCGCACTTGTGTTAGTGTTGAAAAACCACTTTTCGCACTTGTGTTAGTGTTGAAAAACCACTTTTCGCACTTGTGTTAGTGTTGAAAAACCACTTTTCGCACTTGTGTTGGTGCAGGAAACCACTTTTGCAGTTGTATTAGTGTGGAAAAACGACTTTTCGCACTTGTGTTAGTGTTGAAAAACCACTTTTCGCACTTGTGTTAGTGTTGAAAAACCACTTTTCGCACTTGTGTTGGTGCAGGAAACCACTTTTCGCACTTGTGTTGGTGCAGGAAACCACTTTTGCAGTTGTATTAGTGTGGAAAAACCACTTTTCGCACTTGTGTTAGTGTTGAAAAACCACTTTTCGCACTTGTGTTAGTGTTGAAAAACCACTTTTCGCACTTGTGTTGGTGCAGGAAACCACTTTTGCAGTTGTATTAGTGTGGAAAACACACTTTTTGCACTTGTGATAGTGTTGAAAAACCACTTTTCGCACTTGTGTTAGTGTTGAAAAACCACTTTTCGCACCTGTGTTGGTGCAGGAAACCACTTTTGCACTTGTATTAGTGTGGAAAAACCACTTTTTGCACTTCTGTTAGTGTTGAAAAACCACTTTTCGCACTTGTGTTAGTGTTGAAAAACCACTTTTCGCACTTGCGTTAGTGTTGAAAAACCACTTTTCGCACTTGTGTTGGTGCAGGAAACCACTTTTGCACTTGTATTAGTGTGGAAAAACCACTTTTCGCACTTGTGTTGGTGCAGGAAACCACTTTTGCACTTGTGTTAGTGTTGAAAAACCACTTTTCGCACTTGTATTAGTGTGGAAAAACCACTTTTCGCACTTGTATTAGTGTGGAAAAACCACTTTTCGCACTTGTGTTAGTGTTGAAAAACCACTTTTTGCACTTGTATTAGTGTGGAAAAAACACTTTTTGCACTTGTGATAGTGTTGAAAAACAACTTTTCGCACTTGTGTTAGTGTTGATAAACCACTTTTCGCACTTGTGTTAGTGTTGAAAAACCACTTTTCGCACTTGTGTTGGTGCAGGAAACCACTTTTGCACTTGTATTAGTGTGGAAAAAACACTTTTCGCACTTGTGTTAGTGTTGAAAAACCACTTTTCGCACTTGTGTTAGTGTTGAAAAACGACTTTTCGCACTTGTGTTGGTGCAGGAAACCACTTTTGCACTTGTATTGGTGTGGAAAAACCACTTTTCGCACTTGTGTTCGTGTTGAAAAACCACTTTTCGCACTTGTTAGTGTTGAAAAACCACTTTTCGCACTTGTGTTGGTGCAGGAAACCACTTTTGCACTTGTATTAGTGTGGAGAAAACACTTTTCGCACTTGTGTTAGTGTTGAAAAACCACTTTTCGCACT
The DNA here is from genome assembly GCF_964187855.1 of Myxine glutinosa. Lineage (NCBI taxonomy): Eukaryota > Metazoa > Chordata > Myxini > Myxiniformes > Myxinidae > Myxine > Myxine glutinosa. Next base: position 20,865 of record NW_027616871.1, on the reverse strand, counting down.
TGTGTTAGTGTTGAAAAACCACTTTTCGCACTTGTGTTAGTGTTGAAAAACCACTTTTCGCACTTGTGTTAGTGTTGAAAAACCACTTTTCGCACTTGTGTTAGTGTTGAAAAACCACTTTTCGCACTTGTGTTGGTGCAGGAAACCACTTTTGCACTTGTATTAGTGTGGAAAAACCACTTTTCGCACTTGTGTTAGTGTTGAAAAACCACTTTTCGCACTTGTGGTGGTGCAGGAAACCACTTTTGCACTTGCATTAGTGTGGAAAAACACTTTTTGCACTTGTGTTGGTGCAGGAAACCAGTTTTGCACTTGTATTAGTGTGGAAAAACCACTTTTCACACTTGTGTTAGTGTTGAAAAACCACTTTTCGCACTTGTGTTAGTGTTGAAAAACCACTTTTCGCACTTGTGTTGGTGCAGGAAACCACTTTTGCACTTGTATTAGTGTGGAAAAAACACTTTTCGCACTTGTGTTAGTGTTGAAAAACCACTTTTCGCACTTGTGTTGGTGCAGGAAACCACTTTTGCACTTGTATTAGTGTGGAAAAACACTTTTTGCACTTGTGATAGTGTTAAAAAACCACTTTTCGCACTTGTGTTGGTGCAGGAAACCACTTTTGCACTTGTATTAGTGTGGAAAAAACACTTTTCGCACTAGTGTTAGTGTTGAAAAACCACTTTTCGCACTTGTGTTGGTGCAGGAAACCACTTTTGCACTTGTATTAGTGTGGAAAAACCACTTTTCGCACTTGTGTTAGTGTTGAAAAAGCACTTTTCGCACTTGTGTTGGTGCAGGAAACCACTTTTGCACTTGTATTGGTGTGGAAAACCACTTTTCGCACTTGTGTTAGTGTTGAAAAACCACTTTTCGCACTTGTGTTAGTGTTGAAAAACCACTTTTCGCACTTGTGTTGGTGCAGGAAACCACTTTTGCACTTGTATTAGTGTGGAAAAAACACTTTTTGCATTTGTGATAGTGTTGAAAAACCACTTTTCGCACTTGTGTTAGTGTTGAAAAACCACTTTTCCCACTTGTGATAGTGTTGAAAAACCACTTTTCGCACTTGTGTTAGTGTTGAAAAACCACTTTTCGCACTTGTGTTGGTGCAGGAAACCACTTTTGCACTTGTATTAGTGTGGAAAAACCACTTTTCGCACTTGTGTTGGTGTTGAAAAACCACTTTTCGCACTTGTGTTAGTGTTGAAAAACCACTTTTCGCACTTGTGTTGGTGCAGGAAACCACTTTTGCACTTGTATTAGTGAGGAAAAACCACTTTTCGCACTTGTATTAGTGTGGTAAAGCCACTTTTCGCACTTGTGTTAGTGTTGAAAAACCACTTTTCGCACTTGTGTTGGTGCAGGAAACCACTTTTCGCACTTGTGTTAGTGTTGAAAAACCACTTTTCGCACTTGTGTTGGTGCAGGAAACCACTTTTGCACTTGTATTAGTGTGGAAAAAACACTTTTCGCACTTGTGTTAGTGTTGAAAAACCACTTTTCGCAGTTGTGTTGGTGCAGGAAACCACTTTTGCACTTGTATTAGTGTGGAAAAAACACTTCGCACTTGTGTTAGTGTTGAAAAACCACTTTTCGCACTTGTGTTGGTGCAGGAAACCACTTTTGCACTTGTATTAGTGTGGAAAAACCACTTTTCGCACTTGTGTTAGTGTTGAAAAAGCACTTTTCGCACTTGTGTTAGTGTTGAAAAAGCACTTTTCGCACTTGTGTTGGTGCAGGAAACCACTTTTGCACTTGTATTGGTGTGGAAAACCACTTTTCGCACTTGTGTTGGTGCAGGAAACCACTTTTGCACTTGTATTAGTGTGGAAAAAACACTTTTTGCATTTGTGATAGTGTTGAAAAACCACTTTTCGGCACTTGTGTTAGTGTTGAAAAACCACTTTTCCCACTTGTGATAGTGTTGAAAAACCACTTTTCGCACTTGTGTTGGTGCAGGAAACCACTTTTGCACTTGTATTAGTGTGGAAAAACCACTTTTCGCACTTGTGTTGGTGCAGGAAACCACTTTTGCACTTGTATTAGTGTGGAAAAAACGCTTTTTGCATTTGTGATAGTGTTGAAAAACCACTTTTCGCACTTGTATTAGTGTGGTAAAACCACTTTTCGCACTTGTGTTAGTGTTGAAAAACCACTTTTCGCACTTGTGTTGGTGCAGGAAACCACTTTTCGCACTTGTGTTAGTGTTGAAAAACCACTTTTCGCACTTGTGTTGGTGAAGGAAACCACTTTTGCACTTGTATTAGTGTGGAAAAAACACTTTTCGCACTTGTGTTGAAAAAACACTTTTCGCACTTGTGTTAGTGTTGAAAAACCACTTTTTGCACTAGTGTTAGTGTTGAAAAACCACTTTTTGCACTTGTGTTAGTGTTGAAAAACCACTTTTCGCACTTGTGTTAGTGTTGAAAAACCACTTTTCGCACTTGTGTTAGTGTTGAAAAACCACTTTTCGCACTTGTGTTGGTGCAGGAAACCACTTTTGCACTTGTATTAGTGTGGAAAAACCACTTTTCGCACTTGTGTTAGTGTTGAAAAACCACTTTTCGCACTTGTGGTGGTGCAGGAAACCACTTTTGCACTTGCATTAGTGTGGAAAAACACTTTTTGCACTTGTGTTGGTGCAGGAAACCACTTTTGCACTTGTATTAGTGTGGAAAAACCACTTTTCACACTTGTGTTAGTTTTGAAAAACCACTTTTCGCACTTGTGTTAGTGTTGAAAAACCACTTTTCGCACTTGTGTTGGTGCAGGAAACCACTTTTGCACTTGTATTAGTGTGGAAAAAACACTTTTCGCACTTGTGTTAGTGTTGAAAAACCACTTTTCGCACTTGTGTTGGTGCAGGAAACCACTTTTGCACTTGTATTAGTGTGGAAAAACACTTTTTGCACTTGTGATAGTGTTAAAAAACCACTTTTCGCACTTGTGTTAGTGTTGAAAGACCACTTTTCGCACTTGTGTTGGTGCAGGAAACCACTTTTGCACTTGTATTAGTGTGGAAAAACCACTTTTCGCACTTGTGTTAGTGTTGATAAACCACTTTTCGCACTTGTGTTAGTGTTGATAAACCACTTTTCGCACTTGTGTTAGTGTTGAAAAACCACTTTTCGCACTTGTGTTGGTGCAGGAAACCACTTTTGCACTTGTATTAGTGTGGAAAAAACACTTTTTGCACTTGTGTTAGTGTTGAAAAAACACCTTTCGCACTTGTGTTAGGGTTGAAAAACCACTTTTTGCACTTGTGTTAGTGTTGAAAAACCACTTTTCGCACTTGTGTTAGTGTTGAAAAACCACTTTTCGCACTTGTGTTAGTGTTGAAAAACCACTTTTCGCACTTGTGTTGGTGCAGGAAACCACTTTTGCACTTGTATTAGTGTGGAAAAACCACTTTTCGCACTTGTGTTAGTGTTGAAAAACCACTTTTCGCACTTGTGTTGGTGCAGGAAACCACTTTTGCACTTGTATTAGTGTGGAAAAACCACTTTTTGCACTTGTGTTAGTGTTGAAAAACCACTTTTCGCACTTGTGTTAGTGTTGAAAAACCACTTTTCGCACTTGTGGTGGTGCAGGAAACCACTTTTGCACTTGTATTATTGTGGAAAACCACTTTTCGCACTTGTGTTAGTGTTGAAAAACCACTTTTCGCACTTGTGTTAGTGTTGAAAAACCACTTTTCGCACTTGTGTTAGTGTTGAAAAACCACTTTTCGCACTTGTGTTAGTGTTGAAAAACCACTTTTCGCACTTGTGTTAGTGTTGAAAAACCACTTTTCGCACTTGTGTTGGTGCGGAAACCACTTTTGCACTTGTATTAGTGTGGAAAAACACTTTTTGCACTTGTGTTGGTGCAGGAAACCACTTTTGCACTTGTATTAGTGTGGAAAAAACACTTTTTGCACTTGTGTTACTGTTGAAAAACCACTTTTTGCACTTTTGTTAGTGTTGAAAAACCACTTTTCGCACTTGTGTTAGTGTTGAAAAACCACTTTTCGCGCTTGTGTTGGTGCAGGAAACCACTTTTGCACTTGTATTAGTGTGGAAAAACCACTTTTCGCACTTGTGTTAGTTTTGAAAAACCACTTTTCGCACTTGTGTTAGTGTTGAAAAACCACTTTTCGCACTTGTGTTAGTGTTGAAAAACCACTTTTCGCACTTGTGTTGGTGCAGGAAACCACTTTTGCAGTTGTATTAGTGTGGAAAAACCACTTTTCGCACTTGTGTTAGTGTTGAAAAACCACTTTTCGCACTTGTGTTAGTGTTGAAAAACCACTTTTCGCACTTGTGTTGGTGTAGGAAACCACTTTTCGCACTTGTGTTGGTGCAGGAAACCACTTTTGCAGTTGTATTAGTGTGGAAAAACCACTTTTCGCACTTGTGTTAGTGTTGAAAAACCACTTTTCGCACTTGTGTTAGTGTTGAAAAACCACTTTTCGCACTTGTGTTGGTGCAGGAAACCACTTTTGCAGTTGTATTAGTGTGGAAACACACTTTTTGCACTTGTGATAGTGTTGAAAAACCACTTTTCGCACTTGTGTTAGTGTTGAAAAACCACTTTTCGCACTTGCGTTAGTGTTGAAAAACCACTTTTCGCACTTGTGTTGGTGCAGGAAACCACTTTTGCACTTGTATTAGTGTGGAAAAACCACTTTTCGCACTTGTGTTGGTGCAGGAAACCACTTTTGCACTTGTGTTAGTGTTGAAAAACCACTTTTCGCACTTGTATTAGTGTGGAAAAACCACTTTTTGCACTTGTATTAGTGTGGAAAAAACACTTTTTGCACTTGTGATAGTGTTGAAAAACCACTTTTCGCACTTGTGTTAGTGTTGATAAACCACTTTTCGCACTTGTGTTAGTGTTGAAAAACCACTTTTCACACTTGTGTTGGTGAAGGAAACCACTTTTGCACTTGTATTAGTGTGGAAAAAACACTTTTCGCACTTGTGTTAGTGTTGAAAAACCACTTTTCGCACTTGTGTTAGTGTTGAAAAACCACTTTTCGTACTTGTGTTAGTGTTGAAAAACCACTTTTTGCACTTGTGTTGGTGCAGGAAACCACTTTTTGCACTTGTATTCGTGTGGAAAAACCACTTTTTGCACTAGTGTTAGTGTTGAAAAAGCACTTTTCGCACTTGTATTAGTGTGGAAAAAACACTTTTTGCACTTGTGATAGTGTTGAAAAACCACTTTTCGCACTTGTGTTAGTGTTGAAAAACCACTTTTCGCACTTGTGTTAGTGTTGAAAAACCACTTTTCGCACTTGTGTTGGTGCAGGAAACCACTTTTGCACTTGTATTAGTGTGGAAAAACCACTTTTCGCACTTGTGTTAGTGTTGAAAAACCACTTTTCGCACTTGTGGTGGTGCAGGAAACCACTTTTGCACTTGCATTAGTGTGGAAAAACACTTTTTGCACTTGTGTTGGTGCAGGAAACCACTTTTGCACTTGTATTAGTGTGGAAAAACCACTTTTCACACTTGTGTTAGTGTTGAAAAACCACTTTTCGCACTTGTGTTGGTGCAGGAAACCACTTTTGCACTTGTATTAGTGTGGAAAAACCACTTTTCGCACTTGTGTTAGTGTTGATAAACCACTTTTCGCACTTGTGTTAGTGTTGAAAAACCACTTTTCGCACTTGTGTTGGTGCAGGAAACCACTTTTGCACTTGTATTAGTGTGGAAAAACACTTTTTGCACTTGTGATAGTGTTAAAAAACCACTTTTCGCACTTGTGTTAGTGTTGAAAAACCACTTTTTGCACTTGTGTTGGTGCAGGAAACCACTTTTGCACTTGTATTAGTGTGGAAAAACCACTTTTCGCACTTGTGTTAGTGTTGAAAAACCACTTTTCGCACTTGTGTTAGTGTTGAAAAACCACTTTTCGCACTTGTGTTAGTGTTGAAAAACCACTTTTCGCACTTGTGTTAGTGTTGAAAAACCACTTTTCGCACTTGTGTTGGTGCGTAAACCACTTTTGCACTTGTATTAGTGTGGAAAAACACTTTTTGCACTTGTGTTGGTGCAGGAAACCACTTTTGCAGTTGTATTAGTGTGGAAAAACCACTTTTCGCACTTGTGTTAGTGTTGAAAAACCACTTTTCGCACTTGTGTTGGTGCAGGAAACCACTTTTGCACTTGTGTTAGTGTTGAAAAACCACTTTTCGCACTTGTAGTAGTGTGGAAAAACCACTTTTCGCACTTGTATTAGTGTGGAAAAACCACTTTTCGCACTTGTGTTAGTGTTGAAAAACCACTTTTCGCACTTGTATTAGTGTGGAAAAACCACTTTTCGCACTTGTGTTGGTGCAGGAAACCACTTTTGCACTTGTGATAGTGTTGAAAAAGCACTTTTCGCACTTGTGTTAGTGTTGAAAAACCACTTTTCGCACTTGTGTTAGTGTTGAAAAACCACTTTTTGCACTTGTGTTGGTGCAGGAAACCACTTTTTGCACTTGTATTCGTGTGGAAAAACCACTTTTTGCACGAGTGTTAGTGTTGAAAAAGCACTTTTCGCACTTGTGTTAGTGTTGAAAAACGACTTTTCGCACTTGTGTTGGTGCAGGAAACCACTTTTGCACTTGTATTGGTGTGGAAAAACCACTTTTCGCACTTGTGTTAGTGTTGAAAAACCACTTTTCGCACTTATGTTAGTGTGGAAAAACCACTTTTTGCACTAGTGTTAGTGTTGAAAAAGCACTTTTCGCACTTGTGTTAGTGTTGAAAAACGACTTTTCGCACTTGTGTTGGTGCAGGAAACCACTTTTGCACTTGCATTAGTGTGGAAAAACACTTTTTGCACTTGTGTTGGTGCAGGAAACCACTTTTGCACTTGTATTAGTGTAGAAAAACCACTTTTCACACTTGTGTTAGTGTTGAAAAACCACTTTTCGCACTTATGTTAGTGTTGAAAAACCACTTTTCGCACTTGTGTTAGTGCAGGAAACCACTTTTGCACTTGTGTTAGTGTTGAAAAACCACTTTTCGCACTTGTGTTGGTGCAGGAAACCACTTTTGCACTTGTATTAGTGTGGAAAAAACACTTTTCGCACTTGTGTTAGTGTTGAAAAACCACTTTTCGCACTTGTGTTGGTGCAGGAAACCACTTTTGCACTTGTATTAGTGTGGATAAACCACTTTTCGCACTTGTGTCAGTGTTGAAAAAGCACTTTTCGCACTTGTGTTAGTGTTGAAAAAGCACTTTTCGCACTTGTGTTGGTGCAGGAAACCACTTTTGCACTTGTATTGGTGTGGAAAACCACTTTTTGCACTTGTGTTAGTGTTGAAAAACCACTTTTCGCACTTGTGTTAGTGTTGAAAAACCACTTTTCGCACTTGTGTTGGTGCAGGAAACCACTTTTGCAATGGTATTAGTGTGGAAAAAACACTTTTTGCACTTGTGATAGTGTTGAAAAACCACTTTTCGCACTTGTGTTAGTGTTGAAAAACCACTTTTCGCACTTGTGTTAGTGTTGAAAAACCACTTTTCGCACTTGTGTTGGTGCAGGAAACCACTTTTGCACTTGTATTAGTGTGGAAAAAACACTTTTCGCACTTGTGTTAGTGTTGAAAAACCACTTTTCGCACTTGTGTTGGTGCAGGAAACCACTTTTGCACTTGTATTAGTGTGGAAAAACCACTTTTCGCACTTGTGTTAGTGTTGAAAAAGCACTTTTCGCACTTGTGTTAGTGTTGAAAAAGCACTTTTCGCACTTGTGTTGGTGCAGGAAACCACTTTTGCACTTGTATTGGTGTGGAAAACCACTTTTCGCACTTGTGTTAGTGTTGAAAAACCACTTTTCGCACTTGTGTTAGTGTTGAAAAACCACTTTTCGCACTTGTGTTGGTGCAGGAAACCACTTTTGCAATGGTATTAGTGTGGAAAAAACACTTTTTGCATTTGTGATAGTGTTGAAAAACCACTTTTCGCACTTGTGTTAGTGTTGAAAAACCACTTTTCCCACTTGTGATAGTGTTGAAAAACCACTTTTCGCACTTGTGTTAGTGTTGAAAAACCACTTTTCGCACTTGTGTTGGTGCAGGAAACCACTTTTGCACTTGTATTAGTGTGGAAAAACCACTTTTTGCACTTGTGTTGGTGTTGAAAAACCACTTTTCGCACTTGTGTTAGTGTTGAAAAACCACTTTTCGCACTTGTGTTGGTGCAGGAAACCACTTTTCGCACTTGTGTTAGTGTTGAAAAACCACTTTTTGCACTTGTGTTGGTGCAGGAAACCACTTTTGCACTTGTATTAGTGTGGAAAAAACACTTTTCGCACTTGTGTTAGTGTTGAAAAAACACTTTTCACACTTGTGTTAGTGTTGAAAAACCACTTTTTGCACTTGTGTTAGTGTTGAAAAACCACTTTTTGCACTTGTGTTAGTGTTGAAAAACCACTTTTCGCACTTGTGTTAGTGTTGAAAAACCACTTTTCGCACTTGTGTTGGTGCAGGAAACCACTTTTGCACTTGTGATAGTGTTGAAAAACCACTTTTCGCACTTGTGTTAGTGTTGAAAAACCACTTTTCGCACTTGTGTTAGTGTTGAAAAACCACTTTTTGCACTTGTGTTGGTGCAGGAAACCACTTTTTGCACTTGTATTAGTGTGGAAAAACCACTTTTTGCACTTGTGTTAGTGTTGAAAAACCACTTTTCGCACTTGCGTTAGTGTTGAAAAACCACTTTTCGCACTTGTGTTGGTGCAGGAAACCACTTTTGCACTTGTATTAGTGTGGAAAAAACACTTTTTGCATTTGTGATAGTGTTGAAAAACCACTTTTCGCACTTGTTAGTGTTGAAAAACCACTTTTCGCACTTGTGTTGGTGCAGGAAACCACTTTTGCACTTGTATTAGTGTGGAGAAAACACTTTTCGCACTTGTGTTAGTGTTGAAAAACCACTTTTCGCACTTGTGTTAGTTAGTGTTGAAAAACCACTTTTCGCACTTGTGTTAGTGTTGAAAAACCACTTTTCGCACTTGTGTTAGTGTTGAAAAACCACTTTTCGCACTTGTGTTAGTGTTGAAAAACCACTTTTCGCACTTGTGTTGGTGCAGGAAACCACTTTTGCACTTGTATTGGTGTGGAAAACCACTTTTCGCACTTGTGTTAGTGTTGAAAAACCACTTTTCGCACTTGTGTTAGTGTTGAAAAACCACTTTTCGCACTTGTGTTGGTGCAGGAAACCACTTTTGCAATGGTATTAGTGTGGAAAAAACACTTTTTGCATTTGTGATAGTGTTGAAAAACCACTTTTCGCACTTGTGTTAGTGTTGAAAAACCACTTTTCCCACTTGTGATAGTGTTGAAAAACCACTTTTCGCACTTGTGTTAGTGTTGAAAAACCACTTTTCGCACTTGTGTTGGTGCAGGAAACCACTTTTGCACTTGTATTAGTGTGGAAAAACCACTTTTTGCACTTGTGTTGGTGTTGAAAAACCACTTTTCGCACTTGTGTTAGTGTTGAAAAACCACTTTTCGCACTTGTGTTGGTGCAGGAAACCACTTTTCGCACTTGTGTTAGTGTTGAAAAACCACTTTTCGCACTTGTGTTGGTGCAGGAAACCACTTTTGCACTTGTATTAGTGTGGAAAAAACACTTTTCGCACTTGTGTTAGTGTTGAAAAAACACTTTTCGCACTTGTGTTAGTGTTGAAAAACCACTTTTTGCACTTGTGTTAGTGTTGAAAAACCACTTTTTGCACTTGTGTTAGTGTTGAAAAACCACTTTTCGCACTTGTGTTAGTGTTGAAAAACCACTTTTCGCACTTGTGTTGGTGCAGGAAACCACTTTTGCACTTGTGTTAGTGTTGAAAAACCACTTTTCGCACTTATGTTAGTGTTGAAAAACCACTTTTCGCACTTGTGTTAGTGCAGGAAACCACTTTTGCACTTGTGTTAGTGTTGAAAAACCACTTTTCGCACTTGTGTTGGTGCAGGAAACCACTTTTGCACTTGTATTAGTGTGGAAAAAACACTTTTCGCACTTGTGTTAGTGTTGAAAAACCACTTTTCGCACTTGTGTTGGTGCAGGAAACCACTTTTGCACTTGTATTAGTGTGGATAAACCACTTTTCGCACTTGTGTCAGTGTTGAAAAAGCACTTTTCGCACTTGTGTTAGTGTTGAAAAAGCACTTTTCGCACTTGTGTTGGTGCAGGAAACCACTTTTGCACTTGTATTGGTGTGGAAAACCACTTTTTGCACTTGTGTTAGTGTTGAAAAACCACTTTTCGCACTTGTGTTAGTGTTGAAAAACCACTTTTCGCACTTGTGTTGGTGCAGGAAACCACTTTTGCAATGGTATTAGTGTGGAAAAAACACTTTTTGCACTTGTGATAGTGTTGAAAAACCACTTTTCGCACTTGTGTTAGTGTTGAAAAACCACTTTTCGCACTTGTGTTAGTGTTGAAAAACCACTTTTCGCACTTGTGTTGGTGCAGGAAACCACTTTTCCACTTGTATTAGTGTAGAAAAAACACTTTTCGCACTTGTGTTAGTGTTGAAAAACCACTTTTCGCACTTGTGTTGGTGCAGGAAACCACTTTTGCACTTGTATTGGTGTGGAAAACCACTTTTCACACTTGTGTTAGTGTTGAAAAACCACTTTTCGCACTTGTGTTAGTGTTGAAAAACCACTTTTCGCACTTGTGTTGGTGCAGGAAACCACTTTTGCAATGGTATTAGTGTGGAAAAAACACTTTTTGCATTTGTGATAGTGTTGAAAAACCACTTTTCGCACTTGTGTTAGTGTTGAAAAACCACTTTTCCCACTTGTGATAGTGTTGAAAAACCACTTTTCGCACTTGTGTTAGTGTTGAAAAACCACTTTTCGCACTTGTGTTGGTGCAGGAAACCACTTTTGCACTTGTATTAGTGTGGAAAAACCACTTTTTGCACTTGTGTTGGTGTTGAAAAACCACTTTTCGCACTTGTGTTAGTGTTGAAAAACCACTTTTCGCACTTGTGTTGGTGCAGGAAACCACTTTTCGCACTTGTGTTAGTGTTGAAAAACCACTTTTCGCACTTGTGTTGGTGCAGGAAACCACTTTTGCACTTGTATTAGTGTGGAAAAAACACTTTTCGCACTTGTGTTAGTGTTGAAAAAACACTTTTCACACTTGTGTTAGTGTTGAAAAACCACTTTTTGCACTTGTGTTAGTGTTGAAAAACCACTTTTTGCACTTGTGTTAGTGTTGAAAAACCACTTTTCGCACTTGTGTTAGTGTTGAAAAACCACTTTTCGCACTTGTGTTGGTGCAGGAAACCACTTTTGCACTTGTGATAGTGTTGAAAAACCACTTTTCGCACTTGTGTTAGTGTTGAAAAACCACTTTTTGCACTTGTGTTGGTGCAGGAAACCACTTTTTGCACTTGTATTAGTGTGGAAAAACCACTTTTTGCACTTGTGTTAGTGTTGAAAAACCACTTTTCGCACTTGCGTTAGTGTTGAAAAACCACTTTTCGCACTTGTGTTGGTGCAGGAAACCACTTTTGCACTTGTATTAGTGTGGAAAAAACACTTTTTGCATTTGTGATAGTGTTGAAAAACCACTTTTCGCACTTGTTAGTGTTGAAAAACCACTTTTCGCACTTGTGTTGGTGCAGGAAACCACTTTTGCACTTGTATTAGTGTGGAGAAAACACTTTTCGCACTTGTGTTAGTGTTGAAAAACCACTTTTCGCACTTGTGTTAGTTAGTGTTGAAAAACCACTTTTCGCACTTGTGTTAGTGTTGAAAAACCACTTTTCGCACTTGTGTTAGTGTTGAAAAACCACTTTTCGCACTTGTGTTAGTGTTGAAAAACCACTTTTCGCACTTGTGTTGGTGCAGGAAACCACTTTTGCACTTGTATTGGTGTGGAAAACCACTTTTCGCACTTGTGTTAGTGTTGAAAAACCACTTTTCGCACTTGTGTTAGTGTTGAAAAACCACTTTTCGCACTTGTGTTGGTGCAGGAAACCACTTTTGCAATGGTATTAGTGTGGAAAAAACACTTTTTGCATTTGTGATAGTGTTGAAAAACCACTTTTCGCACTTGTGTTAGTGTTGAAAAACCACTTTTCCCACTTGTGATAGTGTTGAAAAACCACTTTTCGCACTTGTGTTAGTGTTGAAAAACCACTTTTCGCACTTGTGTTGGTGCAGGAAACCACTTTTGCACTTGTATTAGTGTGGAAAAACCACTTTTTGCACTTGTGTTGGTGTTGAAAAACCACTTTTCGCACTTGTGTTAGTGTTGAAAAACCACTTTTCGCACTTGTGTTGGTGCAGGAAACCACTTTTCGCACTTGTGTTAGTGTTGAAAAACCACTTTTCGCACTTGTGTTGGTGCAGGAAACCACTTTTGCACTTGTATTAGTGTGGAAAAAACACTTTTCGCACTTGTGTTAGTGTTGAAAAAACACTTTTCGCACTTGTGTTAGTGTTGAAAAACCACTTTTTGCACTTGTGTTAGTGTTGAAAAACCACTTTTTGCACTTGTGTTAGTGTTGAAAAACCACTTTTCGCACTTGTGTTAGTGTTGAAAAACCACTTTTCGCACTTGTGTTGGTGCAGGAAACCACTTTTGCACTTGTGATAGTGTTGAAAAACCACTTTTCGCACTTGTGTTAGTGTTGAAAAACCACTTTTCGCACTTGTGTTAGTGTTGAAAAACCACTTTTTGCACTTGTGTTGGTGCAGGAAACCACTTTTTGCACTTGTATTAGTGTGGAAAAACCACTTTTCGCACTTGCGTTAGTGTTGAAAAACCACTTTTCGCACTTGTGTTGGTGCAGGAAACCACTTTTGCACTTGTATTAGTGTGGAAAAACACTTTTTGCATTTGTGATAGTGTTGAAAAACCACTTTTCGCACTTGTTAGTGTTGAAAAACCACTTTTCGCACTTGTGTTGGTGCAGGAAACCACTTTTGCACTTGTATTAGTGTGGAGAAAACACTTTTCGCACTTGTGTTAGTGTTGAAAAACCACTTTTCGCACTTGTGTTAGTGTTGAAAAACCACTTTTCGCACTTGTGTTAGTGTTGAAAAACCACTTTTCGCACTTGTGTTAGTGTTGAAAAACCACTTTTCGCACTTGTGTTAGTGTTGAAAAACCACTTTTCGCACTTGTGTTGGTGCAGGAAACCACTTTTGCACTTGTATTAGTGTGGAAAAAACACTTTTTGCATTTGTGATAGTGTTGAAAAACCACTTTTCGCACTTGTGTTAGTGTTGAAAAACCACTTTTCCCACTTGTGATAGTGTTGAAAAACCACTTTTCGCACTTGTTATTGTTGAAAAACCACTTTTCGCACTTGTGTTGGTGCAGGAAACCACTTTTGCACTTGTATTAGTGTGGAAAAACCACTTTTCGCACTTGTGTTGGTGTTGAAAAACCACTTTTCGCACTTGTGTTAGTGTTGAAAAACCACTTTTCGCACTTGTGTTGGTGCAGTAAACCACTTTTGCACTTGTATTAGTGTGGAAAAACCACTTTTCGCACTTGTATTAGTGTGGTAAAACCACTTTTCGCACTTGTGTTAGTGTTGAAAAACCACTTTTCGCACTTGTGTTGGTGCAGGAAACCACTTTTCGCACTTGTGTTAGTGTTGAAAAACCACTTTTCGCACTTGTGTTGGTGCAGGAAACCACTTTTGCACTTGTATTAGTGTGGAAAAAACACTTTTCGCATTTGTGTTAGTGTTGAAAAACCACTTTTTGCACTTGTGTTAGTGTTGAAAAACCACTTTTCGCACTTGTGTTGGTGCAGGAAACCACTTTTGCACTTGTATTAGTGTGGAAAAAACACTTTTCGCACTTGTGTTAGTGTTGAAAAACCACTTTTCGCACTTGTTAGTGTTGAAAAACCACTTTCCGCACTTGTGTTGGTGCAGGAAACCACTTTTGCACTTGTGATAGTGTTGAAAAACCACTTTTCGCACTTGTGTTAGTGTTGAAAAACCACTTTTCGCACTTGTGTTAGTGTTGAAAAACCACTTTTTGCACTTGTGTTGGTGCAGGAAACCACTTTTTGCACTTGTATTAGTGTGGAAAAACCACTTTTCGCACTTGTGTTAGTGTTGAAAAACCACTTTTCGCACTTGCGTTAGTGTTGAAAAACCACTTTTCGCACTTGTGTTGGTGCAGGAAACCACTTTTGCACTTGTATTAGTGTGGAAAAAACACTTTTTGCATTTGTGATAGTGTTGAAAAACCACTTTTCGCACTTGTTAGTGTTGAAAAACCACTTTTCGCACTTGTGTTGGTGCAGGAAACCACTTTTGCACTTGTATTAGTGTTGAAAAACCACTTTTCGCACTTGTGTTAGTGTTGAAAAACCACTTTTCGCACTTGTGTTAGTGTTGAAAAACCACTTTTCGCACTTGTGTTAGTGTTGAAAAACCACTTTTCGCACTTGTGTTAGTGTTGAAAAACCACTTTTCGCACTTGTGTTGGTGCAGGAAACCACTTTTGCACTTGTATTAGTGTGGAAAAACCACTTTTCGCACTTGTGTTAGTGTTGAAAAACCACTTTTCGCACTTGTGTTGGTGCAGGAAACCACTTTTGCACTTGTTTTAGTGTGGAAAAACCACTTTTCACACTTGTGTTAGTGTTGAAAAACCACTTTTCGCACTTGTGTTAGTGTTGAAAAACCACTTTTCGCACTTGTGTTGGTGCAGGAAACCACTTTTGCACTTGTATTAGTGTGGAAAAACCACTTTTCGCACTTGTGTTAGTGTTGATAAACCACTTTTCGCACTTGTGTTAGTGTTGAAAAACCACTTTTCGCACTTGTGTTGGTGCAGGAAACCACTTTTGCACTTGTATTAGTGTGGAAAAACACTTTTTGCACTTGTGATAGTGTTAAAAAACCACTTTTCGCACTTGTGTTAGTGTTGAAAAACCACTTTTCGCACTTGTGTTGGTGCAGGAAACCACTTTTGCACTTGTATTAGTGTGGAAAAACCACTTTTCGCACTTGTGTTAGTGTTGAAAAACCACTTTTCGCACATGTGTTAGTGTTGATAAACCACTTTTCGCACTTGTGTTAGTGTTGAAAAACCACTTTTCGCACTTGTGTTGGTGCAGGAAACCACTTTTGCACTTGTATTAGTGTGGAAAAAACACTTTTTGCACTTGTGTTAGTGTTGAAAAAACACCTTTCGCACTTGTGTTAGTGTTGAAAAACCACTTTTTGCACTTGTGTTAGTGTTGAAAAACCACTTTTCGCACTTGTGTTAGTGTTGAAAAACCACTTTTCGCACTTGTGTTAGTGTTGAAAAACCACTTTTCGCACTTGTGTTGGTGCAGGAAACCACTTTTGCACTTGTATTAGTGTGGAAAAACCACTTTTCGCACTTGTGTTAGTGTTGAAAAACCACTTTTCGCACTTGTGTTGGTGCAGGAAACCACTTTTGCACTTGTATTAGTGTGGAAAAACCACTTTTCGCACTTGTGTTAGTGTTGAAAAACCACTTTTCGCACTTGTGTTAGTGTTGAAAAACCACTTTTCGCACTTGTGTTCGTGTTGAAAAACCACTTTTCGCACTTGTGGTGGTGCAGGAAACCACTTTTGCACTTGTATTATTGTGGAAAACCACTTTTCGCACTTGTGTTAGTGTTGAAAAACCACTTTTCGCACTTGTGTTAGTGTTGAAAAACCACTTTTCGCACTTGTGTTAGTGTTGAAAAACCACTTTTTGCACTTGTGTTAGTGTTGAAAAACCACTTTTCGCACTTGTGTTAGTGTTGAAAAACCACTTTTCGCACTTGTGTTGGTGCGGAAACCACTTTTGCACTTGTATTAGTGTGGAAAAACACTTTTTGCACTTGTGTTGGTGCAGGAAACCACTTTTGCACTTGTATTAGTGTGGAAAAAACACTTTTTGCACTTGTGTTACTGTTGAAAAACCACTTTTTGCACTTGTGTTAGTGTTGAAAAACCACTTTTCGCACTTGTGTTAGTGTTGAAAAACCACTTTTCGCGCTTGTGTTGGTGCAGGAAACCACTTTTGCACTTGTATTAGTGTGGAAAAACCACTTTTCGCACTTGTGTTAGTGTTGAAAAACCACTTTTCGCACTTGTGTTAGTGTTGAAAAACCACTTTTCGCACTTGTGTTAGTGTTGAAAAACCACTTTTCGCACTTGTGTTGGTGCAGGAAACCACTTTTGCAGTTGTATTAGTGTGGAAAAACGACTTTTCGCACTTGTGTTAGTGTTGAAAAACCACTTTTCGCACTTGTGTTAGTGTTGAAAAACCACTTTTCGCACTTGTGTTGGTGCAGGAAACCACTTTTCGCACTTGTGTTGGTGCAGGAAACCACTTTTGCAGTTGTATTAGTGTGGAAAAACCACTTTTCGCACTTGTGTTAGTGTTGAAAAACCACTTTTCGCACTTGTGTTAGTGTTGAAAAACCACTTTTCGCACTTGTGTTGGTGCAGGAAACCACTTTTGCAGTTGTATTAGTGTGGAAAACACACTTTTTGCACTTGTGATAGTGTTGAAAAACCACTTTTCGCACTTGTGTTAGTGTTGAAAAACCACTTTTCGCACTTGTGTTGGTGCAGGAAACCACTTTTGCACTTGTATTAGTGTGGAAAAACCACTTTTTGCACTTCTGTTAGTGTTGAAATACCACTTTTCGCACTTGTGTTAGTGTTGAAAAACCACTTTTCGCACTTGCGTTAGTGTTGAAAAACCACTTTTCGCACTTGTGTTGGTGCAGGAAACCACTTTTGCACTTGTATTAGTGTGGAAAAACCACTTTTCGCACTTGTGTTGGTGCAGGAAACCACTTTTGCACTTGTGTTAGTGTTGAAAAACCACTTTTCGCACTTGTATTAGTGTAGAAAAACCACTTTTCGCACTTGTATTAGTGTGGAAAAACCACTTTTCGCACTTGTGTTAGTGTTGAAAAACCACTTTTTGCACTTGTATTAGTGTGGAAAAAACACTTTTTGCACTTGTGATAGTGTTGAAAAACAACTTTTCGCACTTGTGTTAGTGTTGTTAAACCACTTTTCGCACTTGTGTTAGTGTTGAAAAACCACTTTTCGCACTTGTGTTGGTGCAGGAAACCACTTTTGCACTTGTATTAGTGTGGAAAAAACACTTTTCGCACTTGTGTTAGTGTTGAAAAACCACTTTTCGCACTTGTGTTAGTGTTGAAAAACGACTTTTCGCACTTGTGTTGGTGCAGGAAACCACTTTTGCACTTGTATTGGTGTGGAAAAACCACTTTTCGCACTTGTGTTCGTGTTGAAAAACCACTTTTCGCACTTGTTAGTGTTGAAAAACCACTTTTCGCACTTGTGTTGGTGCAGGAAACCACTTTTGCACTTGTATTAGTGTGGAGAAAACACTTTTCGCACTTGTGTTAGTGTTGAAAAACCACTTTTCGCACTTGTGTTAGTGTTGAAAAACCACTTTTCGCACTTGTGTTAGTGTTGAAAAACCACTTTTCGCACTTGTGTTAGTGTTGAAAAACCACTTTTCGCACTTGTGTTAGTGTTGAAAAACCACTTTTCGCACTTGTGTTGGTGCAGGAAACCACTTTTGCACTTGTATTAGTGTGGAAAAACCACTATTCGCACTTGTGTTAGTGTTGAAAAACCACTTTTCGCACTTGTGGTGGTGCAGGAAACCACTTTTGCACTTGCATTAGTGTGGAAAAACACTTTTTGCACTTGTGTTGGTGCAGGAAACCACTTTTGCACTTGTATTAGTGTGGAAAAACCACTTTTCACACTTGTGTTAGTGTTGAAAAACCACTTTTCGCACTTGTGTTAGTGTTGAAAAACCACTTTTCGCACTTGTGTTGGTGCAGGAAACCACTTTTGCACTTGTATTAGTGTGGAAAAAACACTTTTCGCACTTGTGTTAGTGTTGGAAAACCACTTTTCGCACTTGTGTTGGTGCAGGAAACCACTTTTGCACTTGTATTAGTGTGGAAAAACACTTTTTGCACTTGTGATAGTGTTAAAAAACCACTTTTCGCACTTGTGTTGGTGCAGGAAACCACTTTTGCACTTGTATTAGTGTGGAAAAAACACTTTTTGCACTAGTGTTAGTGTTGAAAAACCACTTTTCGCACTTGTGTTGGTGCAGGAAACCACTTTTGCACTTGTATTAGTGTGGAAAAACCACTTTTCGCACTTGTGTTAGTGTTGAAAAAGCACTTTTCGCACTTGTGTTGGTGCAGGAAACCACTTTTGCACTTGTATTGGTGTGGAAAACCACTTTTCGCACTTGTGTTAGTGTTGAAAAACCACTTTTCGCACTTGTGTTAGTGTTGAAAAACCACTTTTCGCACTTGTGTTGGTGCAGGAAACCACTTTTGCACTTGTATTAGTGTGGAAAAAACACTTTTTGCATTTGTGATAGTGTTGAAAAACCACTTTTCGCACTTGTGTTAGTGTTGAAAAACCACTTTTCCCACTTGTGATAGTGTTGAAAAACCACTTTTCGCACTTGTGTTAGTGTTGAAAAACCACTTTTCGCACTTGTGTTGGTGCAGGAAACCACTTTTGCACTTGTATTAGTGTGGAAAAACCACTTTTCGCACTTGTGTTGGTGTTGAAAAACCACTTTTCGCACTTGTGTTAGTGTTGAAAAACCACTTTTCGCACTTGTGTTGGTGCAGGAAACCACTTTTGCACTTGTATTAGTGTGGAAAAACCACTTTTCGCACTTGTATTAGTGTGGTAAAGCCACTTTTCGCACTTGTGTTAGTGTTGAAAAACCACTTTTCGCACTTGTGTTGGTGCAGGAAACCACTTTTCGCACTTGTGTTAGTGTTGAAAAACCACTTTTCGCACTTGTGTTGGTGCAGGAAACCACTTTTGCACTTGTATTAGTGTGGAAAAAACACTTTTCGCACTTGTGTTAGTGTTGAAAAACCACTTTTCGCAGTTGTGTTGGTGCAGGAAACCACTTTTGCACTTGTATTAGTGTGGAAAAAACACTTCGCACTTGTGTTAGTGTTGAAAAACCACTTTTCGCACTTGTGTTGGTGCAGGAAACCACTTTTGCACTTGTATTAGTGTGGAAAAACCACTTTTCGCACTTGTGTTAGTGTTGAAAAAGCACTTTTCGCACTTGTGTTAGTGTTGAAAAAGCACTTTTCGCACTTGTGTTGGTGCAGGAAACCACTTTTGCACTTGTATTGGTGTGGAAAACCACTTTTCGCACTTGTGTTGGTGCAGGAAACCACTTTTGCACTTGTATTAGTGTGGAAAAAACACTTTTTGCATTTGTGATAGTGTTGAAAAACCACTTTTCGGCACTTGTGTTAGTGTTGAAAAACCACTTTTCCCACTTGTGATAGTGTTGAAAAACCACTTTTCGCACTTGTGTTGGTGCAGGAAACCACTTTTGCACTTGTATTAGTGTGGAAAAACCACTTTTCGCACTTGTGTTGGTGCAGGAAACCACTTTTGCACTTGTATTAGTGTGGAAAAAACGCTTTTTGCATTTGTGATAGTGTTGAAAAACCACTTTTCGCACTTGTATTAGTGTGGTAAAACCACTTTTCGCACTTGTGTTAGTGTTGAAAAACCACTTTTCGCACTTGTGTTGGTGCAGGAAACCACTTTTCGCACTTGTGTTAGTGTTGAAAAACCACTTTTCGCACTTGTGTTGGTGAAGGAAACCACTTTTGCACTTGTATTAGTGTGGAAAAAACACTTTTCGCACTTGTGTTGAAAAAACACTTTTCGCACTTGTGTTAGTGTTGAAAAACCACTTTTTGCACTTGTGTTAGTGTTGAAAAACCACTTTTTGCACTTGTGTTAGTGTTGAAAAACCACTTTTCGCACTTGTGTTAGTGTTGAAAAACCACTTTTCGCACTTGTGTTAGTGTTGAAAAACCACTTTTCGCACTTGTGTTCGTGTTGAAAAACCACTTTTCGCACTTGTTAGTGTTGAAAAACCACTTTTCGCACTTGTGTTGGTGCAGGAAACCACTTTTGCACTTGTATTAGTGTGGAGAAAACACTTTTCGCACTTGTGTTAGTGTTGAAAAACCACTTTTCGCACTTGTGTTAGTGTTGAAAAACCACTTTTCGCACTTGTGTTAGTGTTGAAAAACCACTTTTCGCACTTGTGTTAGTGTTGAAAAACCACTTTTCGCACTTGTGTTAGTGTTGAAAAACCACTTTTCGCACTTGTGTTGGTGCAGGAAACCACTTTTGCACTTGTATTAGTGTGGAAAAACCACTATTCGCACTTGTGTTAGTGTTGAAAAACCACTTTTCGCACTTGTGGTGGTGCAGGAAACCACTTTTGCACTTGCATTAGTGTGGAAAAACACTTTTTGCACTTGTGTTGGTGCAGGAAACCACTTTTGCACTTGTATTAGTGTGGAAAAACCACTTTTCACACTTGTGTTAGTGTTGAAAAACCACTTTTCGCACTTGTGTTAGTGTTGAAAAACCACTTTTCGCACTTGTGTTGGTGCAGGAAACCACTTTTGCACTTGTATTAGTGTGGAAAAAACACTTTTCGCACTTGTGTTAGTGTTGAAAAACCACTTTTCGCACTTGTGTTGGTGCAGGAAACCACTTTTGCACTTGTATTAGTGTGGAAAAACACTTTTTGCACTTGTGATAGTGTTAAAAAACCACTTTTCGCACTTGTGTTGGTGCAGGAAACCACTTTTGCACTTGTATTAGTGTGGAAAAAACACTTTTTGCACTAGTGTTAGTGTTGAAAAACCACTTTTCGCACTTGTGTTGGTGCAGGAAACCACTTTTGCACTTGTATTAGTGTGGAAAAACCACTTTTCGCACTTGTGTTAGTGTTGAAAAAGCACTTTTCGCACTTGTGTTGGTGCAGGAAACCACTTTTGCACTTGTATTGGTGTGGA